>NC_044307.1:52574552-52874552 GCF_007474595.2 Lynx canadensis | reverse complement strand
ACCAAACTTTCAGAAACTGAATATTATGAAGTTGAACAGAACAGAATCTCCCAAAGTAAATCTCAAGTTTATTTCTGACTTTGTTCAACGTGGTTATTATAAAATTAGATTCTAATATTAATATTTTAAGATTTATAGTGTTGATAGTAGAGTTATCATCTCAGATATATTTTATAATTTGAAACTTGAAAATGAACGTCCCTATTTAATTATATATTGAATAATTTTCAAAATTCCACTACATGAGTAGGGTCTTCACATGACATACTCATTATTTTTTAAACAGAATGCATTAGGATATAAAAGTACATGTTTAAAACAAGTTCTACTTCTTTTACTATTATTGTTCAAATATAAAGCATTATTTGATTTTAAAGAGAAGTCACAGAGTGACTTAAAACTTAGCAACATATTTTTCCTACTTGAATTTCAATTAAATGAACTTGCAAATGGCAAATGTCTCCAATAACGTCATGTGATTCCTAAAGTTACTGCAAAGAAGGAAAATCTATTCATTTAAGCTAGCTATAGAGACACCCATTTTAAGATTTGTGAGATTTTACTTCCCTTTACTAATGTTAAGTTACTAATAACAAACGTAGGAGATATTGTCCTTTTAGCTCATCTCTCTATGACCATGAAAAACAAAGGGAATTTAGAAAATAAAATAAAAATTTTATGACACTATTTTAAATTTTGTTACGAAAAAAGTAAAACTTTACCAGTGTTATAGGGGCAGACAATCAATTTGAGATGTTGCACTCACTTATGTTCCATTGCTGATGTGATAACAAGCTGAGAACCCATATTAAGATAGCAATAGAGAAGGAAAGGACATGCAAAAGTCAGAAAACAAATGGTATTAATGTATCCATTAAAGGAATTACCTTTGTACTACTGCAGGCGTACAATGATAACATTAGTGATACTAACTCTGAATGACTTATTTAAAAAAAAAAAACAAGTTTTAAAAAAGTTATAATAAAACAACCAAACTATTTCATTTTAGTCATAGTTTGAGAAATTTGGAGACACTGATACTTGGATCAAGTCTCGTGGGTAAACAGGAAGATAGGATAGGGGCAGTGTGAATTCCTCCATAGACTGTGGTTTGCCTGAGAGGTAATTAAATCCCGGGATATACCACTTGGGGTGGAAGGGGAAAAAAATTCTCCAAAATCAATGAAATCTTGCCATTTGCCACAAAATGGATGGAACTGAAAGGTATTATGGTAAATAAAAAAAGTCAGACAAAGATCAATACCATATGATTTCACTTATTCGTAATTTGTGGAATTTAAGAGACACAACAGATGAACATAGGG
The DNA here is from genome assembly GCF_007474595.2 of Lynx canadensis. Lineage (NCBI taxonomy): Eukaryota > Metazoa > Chordata > Mammalia > Carnivora > Felidae > Lynx > Lynx canadensis. The sequence continues at coordinate 52,873,227 of NC_044307.1, read as the reverse complement.
GAAGGGAAGGGAAAATAAGATAAAACCAGATAGAGAGGTAAACCATATGAGACTCGTAAATACAGAGAACTGGGGGTTGCTGGAGGAGAGGTGGGGGGTGATGGGCTAAATAGGTGATGGGTCTTAAGGAGGGCACTTGTTGGGATGAGCACCGGGTGTTATATGTAAGTGATGAATAACTGGGTTCTACTCCTGAAACCAATACTACACTGCATGTTAACTAACTTGAATTTAAATAAACTAATTTAAAAAATTCTCAGGGACAAGGGTGTTTTTGAGGACACTAAAAGCTAAAGGTTGCTAGAGGTTTGCTTGTTTGTGCTGTCTCTCTATAGCACTTTTTGCTTCATCTTTTGTCATTCCGCTATTTACTTCTTGATGCCCCATCTTCTGTGTTATTGTTTCCTTCCTATCCATTAAGTTAATTTTATACATATGCTTCTATATTTCAGTACATTATTCATATCTCTTTAATAGGACATAACACATTGTGTTTTTATGTAATATACTGCATTTCTGTCCTTTCTAGGAGACCATTAACTCTGAGGAAAATAATAGTATTTTTTTTATTTTTGTTCCTTCTAGTGTCAAGGAGAATGACTGGTAACAAACAGATGCTCAATAATTATTTCATGACCAAATGAATGAATATTCTCTCGTTACTAAGATTTAATTATACTCTTTCAACAGTAGCATACCACCCAGATTAGATCTCTGGAGAACATGGGTATCCAGGCTGCAGGATACTGAGATTTTCTTTTGAGAAAATGGTAGTCCATGACCTTCCAAAGGAATTAGCCCTTATGAACTTGCAATCATTACCCAGAAGCCTTCAGTAAATTCTTCACTTTTTAAATACGGGCAGAGATTATATTCTCTTATATTCACACAATGCTAAAAATAGAACTTTTAGCACTTAATTCTAAATAGAAAAATGAGCCTAATACTAAAACATATATCCTGTTCCTGTGTTATATTCAGGGTATATAGATGAATATATAATACTTAGAGATTACCTACAAAAGAGGAGGACAACTAGATTTTTTAAAGAATGAATTTAAGATGTTCTATCAATCTGTACTTATCTTACTTATCAATACTCTAAGTAACCACAAAATAATAACTTGGAACCCAGTTGCAGAAAATTTTCTCTTTTTATCTGTTTTTCTTTTCTTCTGCTTCTGTTTCTGCTTCTTCTGCTTCTCCTTCTCCTTCTTTGATAAAGTCAAGATAGTTTTTTTTAAAAAGATCCAAAATATTTTCTTGAAATGAAAGTGGAAGCTTTAAAATTGAGTTACTTGAGCTGAATATAAGGGAGAATCAAATTATCTGCAACTAATGACATCAATAACGCTTCAAAATACATATTAGCGTACACAAGTTTTTATGTATATATATATAATATATATGCAATTACATGAAAAAAATTAGACTTACATATTCCAAATCTGAATTATTATAGTCCCCAAAAAAATGTCTCTTTTCTAACCTACTATAGCCAAATATGTCTCAAGTCTTATAATTTTTTTCCAATATTTGTGACACCTATTCTTTGGAGGTGGGATCTCTATAAACTCTAGAATATTGTAGGAAAAGGTAGGAAGCATCTGGCTACAATGGATTACACAGAGCTTGCTAGAGTCTTAGGTTTACTCGTTGTCTCCATTCAGATGATTACGGATATCTCAGTGAAAAATTGTATTTCTAAAACCACCGTATGCACAAGTCCTTGCAGGGGAGTTTTTCTTCCATGACTTAATCCATATCCATCCAGTATTTCCATATCTTTGATATTACTGCCAAAATGTTTTTGATGATTTTAGAATTTCACATAATCCTAGTATCTATTCAGTGACCAGCAATTCCTGGTATTTATTATTTAAAAATCAGCACCACTAGATTTAAATCAGAGCTAGTTTGTTGAATGCATTTGCATAGTCAAACACCTTTTATTCTCATAGCAACCCTCCAGTTCTTTCCATGACATAATTGATTAACTACCTTTATTATATTTAACAATATTTGTGAGGATTTTGTTTAATGATTCAAGGGACACACAGCAGGAGAAAATAAATTTCATTTTAATCCTGAAGCAATGACTTCATATAGAAAATCATAAATTAGAAACTACAGAAAAGAATTTGCATTACTAATTCTTTCTTTAGATATTTTCCAGAACTTTGCATTACTAATTCTATATGTAGTGAATTCTGCTCAACATGCCAGATTTCTGATATGTTCTTTTTTGGAAAAGCTGTATAACAAAAATTGCATACTAACTACTATAATAATAAATTAAGCCAATGTACCCACTAATATCTCTGCTTAAATGTTACATTACTAAATATCACTTTGAGGAGGAGCAGAATATGTGGCCCCAAATATGTGGCTACTACTAGCATGTGGATTCTTTTGAGCTAAAGACAATCAAGACACAGAAGACACGTAAAAACTTTTTACCTCTTCCTTAACTACCTAAAAGAATTTGGATAGGGGGCTAGGCTCAGAAAGAGATCTATGACCAGAGATAAATTTTTATTTGAAAGGCCTATCTGTATGGCAGCACAAACATCTAATTTCCAAACATCTGTTCTTCTTATTGCCCTGTGAGTCACCCTCTTCCCCTGTGAAGCCTCAGGCCCCTATTCCATTCCTTAGTTCAGGACAGCATACAAGCCTCAATTGCCCAACATGCCCTTGGGTCACGTATATTTGGGGCTGTCATACATAAGAAGTTAAATTTGCTTTTCTTTTATTAATCTGTTTTATGTGATATTAATTATTAGAACAGCTGAAGAACTTAAAAGGGGGGAAGGGAAATGTTTTCCACCCCTACAATTTCAAAGTTTTTACTGACAGAATTTGGAAGGCTCTGGCACATTTAACCCTTCCTTTTTCTCCTCTAATTCCTCTTATTGGCCATCAAGCTACATTTTCTTGTCTTTCTGCTTAATCTCATTTCAAAGCAGGTCTTTTAATCTTCTCTCCTCTGATATCTCTTTATAGAGATATTTGTGTCAACTGTATATGCACCTGGCTTTTGAGGTGGCTTCCAAAAATAGGAGGCCTCAAATAATAGGAAGCTTACCTTCACTTTTTCCATGGCAAGGATTCTCATATTCGGTGTACTGGAATCCTACTTAAAATGTAGATTCTAGGGGCGCCTGGGTGGCGCAGTCGGTTAAGCGTCCGACTTCAGCCAGGTCACGATCTCACGGTCTGTGAGTTCGAGCCCCGCGTCGGGCTCTGGGCTGATGGCTCGGAGCCTGGAGCCTGTTTCCGATTCTGTGTCTCCCTCTTTCTCTGCCCCTCCCCCGTTCATGCTCTGTCTCTGTCTGTCCCAAAAATAAATAAAAACGTTGAAAAAAAAAATTAAAAAAAAAATGTAGATTCTAGAGTCTCCACCCCCTGAAATTCTGACTTAATAAGTCAGACACAGATTTTAAAATAAAAATTTTTTACCATGAACCCATTTTTGTTTGTTGGTTTTGTTTTTTGATGCATGATTCAAAGTGATCCTTTTCAATATTTAAGAAAACACAGCTGTGATGATTTCAAATAAGAGGAAGCCAAGAGTAAAATAATTTGTAAAACATATTTTTTTATTCCCTAATGCAGTTTCTTCTATAGTCTTTCATATCTATGGGGAATATGTAAAAAGATATGGGCATAAAAAATTATATTGGTTATACATCTCAGGTTTATCTCACCTGGCTTGACTTACTTAACCTCCTGACTTCATATTCAAGTGCTCATCATATACCTAGCTTTATTACCTCAAACTTAGAATTTGTGGCACCAAACTTTTGATTCTCCTTCCCTGCTTCAAAACTGCCCCTTCCCCTAGGGTCCCATATCTCAATAAATAGTACCATCCTCCATCGTGATATGAAAATGTTGACTCCTCTCTTTCACTCACTCTCATATGCAATCCCTCAGCAAATCCTGTTGATTTTATTATCAATATATACGCTAAATATCACCACTAGGATGTAAGTTTCCTAAGAGAAGCAGCTTTGTCTATTTTGTTTGTTGCTATAGCCACACAATAAATATTTTTTGAACCAGTGAATTTAACTAGTATTGCAAAAAAGGTCTTATCACTCAATGTACCCTTTGAGAAGTTTATATTCTGTGTATGCTTTTATTAAAAGCATACTATTATTTTTAAAAGCATTTATTTAAAAGCATATTTTATTAAAAGCATATTATTACTTTTATTATTCCAGAAGACATTGTCTAAGAAATTCTCACATAAACTGTATACATTGCTTGCATAGCACAAAGAAAGACATCACTCAGAGTAGTAAACTAATTGTGAATGGCATGTGGGGGAGGAAGCCCTACTTCCTATTGAACAGCTATACGTGAATACTCCTCTAGCAATTCAAACTCAGACCTGCCTTTGCCAAATTCATCATGCCCTCTCACTAAAGACACTTGAATTTCTTTCCACATATTCTATGTTAAGAAAAAGACAAATAGGATAATCGGTGTACTTTTTTAAAATGTTTATTTATTTTTGAAAGAGAGAGAGTGAGAGACAGAGTGCAAGTGGGGGGAGGGGTAGATAGAGAGGGAGACACAGAATCCAAAGCCGACTCCAGGCTATGAGATGTCATCAGAGAGCCCAAGGTAGGGCTCGAACCCACAAACCGTGAGATTGTGACCTGAGCGTAAGTCAGATGCTTAACTGACTGAGTCATCCAGGTGCCCCAATCACTGTACTTTCTTTAACTAAAAACTTCTATTAATCAGAAGATTCTTTTTTGTTCCTATCAACCTCTGCATCTGATGAGTTGCTAATTTCTATCTCCAGAATGTCTTTCAGATTTGTTTCCTTTTTCTCCCATATTCAATTCTACTGCCTTGTTTTACCCTCATAACCACTTTCCTGAAAAGTCTCAACAGACTTCTATCTTCCCAGTATCTGGTCTTTCATATCTTCAACCCATTCTTACCATTGCCCCAGGTTAGTTTTCCTTCAGGAAGCTCTGACATATTAGAACTCGTTTTCAAATAACTTTGGAGCTTTCACACTTTTAAATCTAATTCAGCATGATATAACACTGCAGGTAAGACTGTGGCAGATACCTACCAAATAAAGAAGACCATGTAAGTAATGCAAAGCATCAAAGGAGATTACTTAAAGTTTCTATTTTTTGAAACCACCCAGAAAAGTTCATGAAACCCTGTGTTTTAATGGAATTCCCTGAATGACATTTCAGTGCAGCTATTTATATATCTATAGCAATCATAAATTTACTCTTACTACATCATCAACTTAAGTGTACTTTCTTTTTTTTTAATTTTTTTAACATTTATTTATTTTTGAGAGACAGAGAGAGGCAGAGAATGAGCAGGAGACGGAGAGAGAGACAGAGATACAGAATCTGAAGCAGGCTCCAGAGCTGAGCTATTTGTTAGCACAGAGCCCGACACAGGACTCGAACTCACGAGCTGTGAGACCATGACCTGAGCTGAAGTTGGACACTCAACCGACTGAGCCACCCAGGTGCCCCAACTTCCTTATCATCCTTTGGAATTTTCTAAATTATGCTCACATGTCAAAAATACCTCAAATGCTACCTCCTCAGTGAAGGTGTACCTCCTATCCCAAGTAAGATCCAACTTTTATTTTCTGCGTTCTAACATTTAACATATGCCTCTTCAGTAACACTCATATTATAGTCTATTGCTTACATGTTAGTCTTTCCTACAAGATTAGGAATTCCTTGTAGGTAAGGACCATACCTCATTCACTTCTGTATTTCCTCCACAGAATGTAATAGAACAGATTACACGTTGTGGATGTTCAATAAATATTTGCTGAATGAAATAAGAAAAGGAAATAGCTTCAAATTAGATAAGCCCTAGAAAACCAGTGTGTTGGCTTAGGCGGCTTTGTTTTTTGGTGTATGTAACTTTTGCAGCTATAGTTGGACTGAGACCACTGATTTTCTATGCTGCTTTTACCTCCATTTGGATCATAAAGATGTATTTGCGTGACTTCAAACTAACTGTCTGTAGATACTGCCATTGTTGCCGATGGTGACTCAGCACGTAGAGAGGCTAAGTGAACTCCAGGAGAGAAAATCTATGCCAAGCTTGACTTGCTATTGCTCTTCTTCCCCTCTAGTGTCTGTGGCCAGGTACTGACAACGAGTTATAGATCACTAAGGCAGTGCTGATTAGGCATTGAAACTTCAGTTGACTTTACAAAATAATGTACATGAGAATTTTCATTTTCCTTATATTATGCACATATCTTCAACTTGGTATGCATACTGGCAGAGCTGTGCTATAAAAGGAGGAATAGAAATAGAGAAAAGATTTGTATTTACCTGCTGTTCAGAAGTGGGCAAGCCAAGCGATAATACGTAAAGCTATTCAAACAACTAACATGATAGCTCTCTAATACTAAATTTCACTATCTGGGAAATAGGAGCAAATAGTAACCCTATCGCACAGGTTGTTGTAGGATTAACTAAGAGAATGGATAGCAAATATTTTGTTGAAGAGTTATGTAACTAGGGCAATATGACAATTCCAAAAAGCCTAAAATGTAAATTCTACTGCAATTCACTTCATTCATGAGAAATATTAATAAAGTCAGTTCAAAAGGTCAAGGGTTTGCTAGAAGAGCAATACCTCCCAACTTTGGGCAAGACTGAACTTCGATCTTTTACAATGTGTAATTTGATGGCTAGTCCAGGAAACTGAAGACTGAAGTTGGTCCAAAGGGTTTATTGTTGCCCTTACTCCCCTATTAAATGAAATATCTAGAACTATCCAGCTATTCCCAACAATGCTTTTGCACTCCACCTAAAACTATAAATTGTTGTTTTTTTTTTTAATTGTCTGGACAGGAGAGTGTACCAGAATTGGCATAAGTCACTGGCAATGGAAGAGAATGACAAAGGATTCCTAAACCTGAGACCTCGTGGGCATTTCCCAAGTATCCTGGGCTCAGATGGGGATATGTTTGGTCCTTTTAATAGCAGAAAATATGGAATCAAGATAACATTCAGTCACAGCTCTCTTACTTCCTCTGGGGTGCAAATGGTCAAATGTTTCCTTAGACTTTCATTAAATATAAAAATAACTAAAAGTTACTTTGAAACAAACACAGCTTAAGTAAGGATTTTGTATATTACAAGTTCTTCTCAGTTATTACAGAAATATAGCATGTTATTTGGAAGGATCTTGGTACAACTACCTTGAGAAAAAATGAACAAACCTGCCACAGTTTGTAAATCTCATTTGCTTTTCATGGGAAGAGCAAAATAGTTTCATTGTGATATCAAGGTGATTCCAGTGTTGGAGAGAAATTTTATCACTGGTCTCTCATAATCATTACTTTCATAATTATATAATATTTATTTTAATGTGTATGGTCCTTAAGATATTTGAAAACTCAAATTATTAAGGTTTTTAATTTTAATTTTATATAAAATAAATTAAAACCTGCAATGTTTAATTTACAAAGCATATATACACTTGTATGTAAAGTGTTTCTCCTGATAGAAATCTAATACTTTAACTGGTAGCCAAAAATCATATGCTTGGCACTGTTCTAGAAACTGATCATGTACTTGCAAAAAAAAAAAGAAAACAAAAGAAAATACTCTCATGGAACTTACATGTTACTTGAGGGAGACAATGGAAAAATTGACAAACCAACACTATAATTTCAAATAGTAGTAAATTCTATGACAAAAATAAAAGGGGACGGTATCATAATATGAAGAGGGATTCAGAGTGATACAGAATGGGCATTCTTACAGCCTTCTCTGAAGATGTGACAGGTGAACTTAGCAGGAGCCAGCTGTGAGAGGGTCACAGGGGGCTGGAAATTGTGAAGACTCTAAAGCAAGAATAACCTGAATCAGTTCAAGGAAAAGAAATTATGCTACAATGATCAATCACCCAAGGGATATTCCTTCTTACATGAATGTTCATTCAAGGACTTACTCATGTCTGTGTATTTATTCTTTTTGCTTCCCTAAAGGCTAGTTCAATTACTCATGGGGTAGTTGAAAGTATCTCTTAACTTTGTCAAAGTTAAGGCCTTATACAAAGTTTTTAGAATCTTCACATTTCAAAGGTAGCTTCTTAATCCTGCATGAAAAAACTAGGGTGTATTGAAATCATATTAGTCATATAATGCAAATACCTGTGTGTGTATATACAAGTGTTTTTATTTTTGACTTATGTGTTTTTTTTTTAATTTTTATGTATTTTTAAGTTCTTAAATTCTTATTTTCCCCTTTTCCACTGAGATAGTTTTGCTTCCTGTCAGTGACCAGTTGCAAAATTCATTATGTCTGGGGGAAAAAAAAAACACACATAGATTCATATACTAGGTACTGTTATTTACTTTCAGGAATCTATGAGTCACCATCACCATCTCTGATGACTTCAAAGAACAAGGTCTTTCTAGGCTTTCCTATGTCTAAAATATAAATCAAGCCCAAGTACATAAAATGTTCCAATAATTATGAAGTCTCTTTTTCCTGCACCAGCTGGTGAAATTTGTTAATGTATTTTTTTTTTGAGCTTTCTAAGACTGGGAAACTTTTATAGTAAGTATTTTCATCGGAGAGACTAGATTTTTAGCTGTTCTTTTATAACCAAAAATTGACTTAGTTTCACCCAATGACAAAACTGTTTCATAAGCACTTAACCATACCTCTCTACTTCTGTCTCTGAAAGATTAGCACAATCTGAACATTTTAAGAAAGACAAATTGGCTTCAAAATGATATTTATGAGGAACATGGTTCTCTACCAAAGTGGATGACTCATTAAATTCATTCTAAATTGATAAAATAAATTATTATAGACAATGGCTTTCTGACCCCATTTCTAGCAATGTAGTGATAAAATCAAAGCCCCACATGGTTGTAACCCATGTGCTTTATAAATTCATCTTATATAGTCACTGAGTAGTAATAAAAACTCACTGAAAATCTAGGAAAGGATATTATAATTTATAATCACTGCCGTATTCCCATTGTGGAGCTAGGAATAGCAAATAAAAGGTTTTAAACTAACCACAGTTTTAAAAATTTTGAAGTGTTACCATGTCAACTTGTGGAGAAATATTCCCTGTAATTCCCTAAGGGCTCCCCTGGGGTCAGTGTATTATCATCTTTGATTATTTGAATGACAAAAACGCCCATTTAAGATAAAATTTCAAATGAACATCTTAAGAAAGTTGCAACTAACTTAGAGTAAAACTTGGAGGCTTTAGTTGGAAAATATAAAACATTTTCATTATGTTCCTAATTTTTTATCTTTTGACCTCAGTGTGAGGTCAAAACATGATTTAAAATCCAAAAAGATGGATAGCTAGGAGTACAGCAACCAACCAAAATCTCAAAAATGAGTTATTACAAACATTATTTTAGTGAAAAGCTATACAGAATACTGGAAAATGCTAATAGAGCTATGGCATGTAAGAGTCATAAGGTACAAAAAAAAAGAATCATAAGTACTGATTTCAGAAAAGACATGAAAATTATTTTAAAGAGAAATACTTCTCAAATTGAAATATTCTACAAAGCAAACATAGCAACAGTTGCTATATTTTAGTCTTCTTCCTTTTCCCTTTATTTGTTTCTTCATTTCTCTCTCCTTTTCCCTTTTCTTTCCTTATGCAACATAACAGCAAGAAATCCAAGAATAAGAGAGAGAATGGGAACTCAAGACAGAAGCTGTAATATTTTGGAACATGATCTTGAAAGTGGCATTTCTAGTCACCTAGAAGTAATTATCTAGAAAATATTGATCACGTCTTTTATTATCAATTTTTGTTTTCATTAAAGGAAGCTTCATTAAATGAGACACAAAAAGGACAGAAATCCCACTGTGAAAACCTTCACAAATACTTCCCCCTTTAGTTTTATTCTTTACATTATCCCTGCAATACTCTGATGAAAAATGCCAACTAAGATGGTGCTCTCCTTAAATCTTCAAAGGGCTCCCTCTAAACTGTGGTGTCAAAACTAGCTGAGATCTTCAGTATGGTACACAATCCCCATCGACTGTTCAGCTTTATCCCTAGACTCTCCTCATCTGCACTTACACTGGAGTTACTCAATTACTTAGTATTCTTTTCATAGCCCATGCTATTTCACGCCTCTTTGATTTTGCTAGTGTTGTTTCCTCTGCTTAGAACATCCTTACCCAATTTTCTTCACCTGTGCAACTTGAATTCATGCATTAATACTCAGTGTGGGTGACATCTCCTCCTGAATCTTTCTGTAATCCCCCAAATGGAACTAAGTGCCCTTCTTGTATGCTTCCACTGTATCCTGTAACCCATCTATCAAGCACTTGTCACATTATATTGAGATTATCTGTTAATAGGTCTGTCTTTAGCTGAAGTGTAGGTTCCTTGGTTTCTATTATCTTTGTACCCTAGATTCTTAGCACAGTAATCGGCACAAAGTCTCCCAATATTGTGTTATTTCCACTGGCAGAGATCCACAATATGAAATGGATATACCTATCAGCTTCTCTTAGGCTTATGCCAATAGGTATTTGATTCCTCTAATTGTCCTTATTCTCAGTCTATGTGCATTAAATATATTTTTAACCATTGCATGGTTTCTGTAACAGAGACAGTGTTCCTTTACCCTTTCCAGTACTAGTTGGAGTTAGGTTGACAAAATTTGATTGGTTTTGGCCAAATGATCATAAGGCATAACTGACATGTGTTGACATTAGGCAAAGGTAGTTTAGAGTCAGTATATTTTTCCAATTCACTCTTCTCCTACCATGAGGGTGCTAGATACTTTATATGCCACCTAATAACTCATACATGAATTGAAAATTTTTAAACAAGGTAATTTTATTATCTCACAGCCTCTAAAGGGTCTATGAAGAGTTTAGTGAGATCTGTCTCAGAGTATGTCAGTAAGTTTCCGTCAAGCTAGGGGATTGGGGGAGGATGCTATTATGTTATCTCAGACTCTGGCTGAAGGATTTGTCTCCAAGTTCATGTGGTTGTTTGCAGGGCATATTTACTGTACAGTTTTTGGATGGATATTTTAATTTCCCACCATGTGGGTTGCTTATAACAAGGCAGCTTATTTTCTCCAGGGTGCAAAATATACAAGAATGAGAGAGAATGGGAACTCAAGGCAGGAGCTGCAACCTTTTATAATATTCAAAGTGATATACAATCACTTCTGCTGTATGTTGTTGGTCACCCACATCAATTCTTGCACAATGTGAAAGGGAGCTACACAGGGTTGTAGTTGATCAGTTGATGGGGGAACATTAGGAACCATTTTAGAGGCTGGTCACAACGGAGACCACATGTCAAAGTGGTGCATGAAACATGAAGGACCCCTCAACCAGGAGTCATTGTATGAAACAGACTCTCCCATCCATATTAAATGTTAAACAAACAATAAATAAACTTCTGTGACAATAACCCAATGAAAATCCAGGGTTTATTTGCTACTTTGGCATAGCCTAGCTATTCCAACCAATAAAGCTCTTTCTGTATATATGACTATTGAAAGAGACTATGATGATTCAAAGGACTTCAAATATTCTAAGATTTGTAAATGTAAGTTCTTATTTTAAATCAAAACACAGGAATTCTTTCCTTTCTTTCTTTTTGCCAGGCTCATGAATTTGGCTAATCTTTATTCAGAAAACTGACAAAATCAGATATTAAAGACATCATAGCTGAAAGCCAGACAAAGTTAGTTAGCATGTCTTATCCTGGGATCTTGGAATACAAGACTGGCAAGCTTTTCCCAAGCTGACACATAACCCCTTGATATTTCCATGTACACAAACTTTTCTTTTAAAGTAATTATCAAGTACTTGATCCACTAAATAAGACATACCTCATAATGTTGTGGAGAATAAATCAGACAATATATAAATGTAACAATGTCTTCTGAAGAGTAAAATACTATATAATTGTTAAACATTGTTCATATATATTATATATTTAAAGAACATTACTAGAAAAAGCTCAGTGATAATAATCTCAAAATATTTTTAAGAATAAAATACATATTCTGTTGGAAACAAACTTCATGCTATTTAAAATATATATCCTATATCCATTTACTTGGTTAAAAGATAATGTCTCATTGAGAACAAAAGTAAAATGAATAAAAGCAGCCCCAAGAGTCAGCAATTCAACACTGGACATATATTTCATGTGTCTTATCCAGTAGCATCTCCAAGTGTTCTATTGTCTGTGTTTAAAGGTCATTTCATGCCTGGTGTGAAGGGCAATGTTCTTTGGACATATATAACACCATTATGCTCTAGGAACATCATTATTTGACATAAAGATTGACCTATTCAGTTAAATCAGTAGAAATGTATGATTTTTAAAAAAGTAACAGTTATATCAGAAAAAGAAAAAATAAAATACATGAGTAGGTTTGAAAACCAAAAAAGAAAAAAATTAGATTATTTGACACATTAAATATTTAGATTCTGTCTTAAGACCGAATGTGTGTGTGTCTAAAGACAGCGCATCCAATAACTAAATAATCCTTGGCCACAATTATCTAACATTTATCCAGTGAATCACCCCCCCCCACACACACACACCCTGAACAGGCAAAAGTGTTTTTGGCATCACCTAGTTTACCTTGAAAATTTCTCTTGTAAAGTAACCCTAGCCTGACCTTGATTAGCTTATCAAATGAGCTCATCCCCATAGCTGAAGAATTGTAGTCTACCAGAGATATGGCATGGCAACATGCCAGAACAACTCTGTAAATCGTCTAGAGGGCACATCTAAGCATCATTTCCACTCTTTTTTCGTCTGTGTTTCTGAGTCAGGATTAGAAGTAAGGGAGACAGGATGAAGTAATGGAAAACAGGTGGGCCATGGGACCTGCTCAATCCAGATTTGAAACTTAGTGCTGCCACTTATTGTCTGAATATACTTTGGAACAAGTTAAAATACCTTTTGAATTTCATTTTACTCATTTGTAAAGTGAAGCTATTAATCTCCTCCTTACAAGTTTGTTATGAGGCATCAATAAAATACATATATTTGTTGCGGAGCTTAGTATTCAGAACCTGGTATATAGTACTCAATAAATATTCTTCATTTTTCTTTGCAGTGAGAAAGGGAACTAGAGATGAATCCTCAGCTTCCCCCAACACAGGTCACTGACTGACTCCTATTAATGAGCCACTACTTAACAGAATCTGCATGCCTATGGGAGTGGGCTATGTCATAATGCTATAAGAAGAAAGATGGCAAAATCTTCTTTCACCTGTAAAATAACACAAGCAATGGATACTCTGGGGAGCCGAATGAGAATTCAGGAACTTTGAACTGCTAACATAGCTGTAGTACATGAGGATTTGCAAATATATTCTAGAATATAAAATGATGAAAATTAGTGTAAAGATATAAAATATATATGTCCTAATTAAACCAATAAAAATTGTAAAAACTAGAATATTCTTTTTTTATTTGAGTGTTAGATTTCACCTCTTTTGAAAATGGGTATTTTCATTATTTAATTTTCCTCATTTTTTTTCAAATATAGGAAGAATTCATTACATTTAAATTATCAGTAGCACATGTTATCTCATTATTTCTGTACATGATAAATGTTGCTGTTGTCTATGAAATAGCCATTTAAAAAGTCATCACTGGGATTTTGTTCAAATCAAAAACATGATTTATTTTACCCAATAAAACTCGGTGGTTATGAGTTTAGTAAAAGTGTGGAGGCATCTGTCTAATTCATATTCAGATAAGCATATTTTACATTCTGTAACTAAAAACACACAAGTTTAAAGCTCAGTGGCTAGTATAAGCTTTTATAGGCATCATTCATGACTTCTATCAGGTCTTGGAAGAAATGAGTAATGTATTATCTCTAACCTATTCTGTCTCCTGTGAAGGAAAGGGTGGGTTTAGAAACACCCATGAATGTGAACTGGGCATTAGGAGAAGCAGGAAAGAAATGTTTCTTAGGCTTAAGAGTAGTGGGAACTTGTAACTCTGCCAGTTCCATCTCTGGGACATATGATTAGCTCTGTAAGAAGCAACCCATTACAGATATTCGTCCATCTATCCACCCAAATTAGCTTAACTGTTACTGGGTAAATTTTGTAATAGGCACTGTGCTTCAACTAAGTTAAATCAACATATTACCTCTGTGTGTGTGTGTGTGTGTGTGTGTGTGTGTGTGCGTGTGTGCGCGCACATGCACGCACGCACACACACATGCTATGTAAAACATTAATAGACCAAAACAACCCAACTACAACCCATAACTCACTAAATGGGACCCAATACAAGCAAATTTAAACTAAAAGACAGAAAATTATCATAATAGTTAGCAATGCCCTTCACTGAGAGTTGAGAAGGCAATGTTAAGTAGTTAATATAAGCGCACTAAACACCTGTTAGGGTGAGTGGGTGGAGCTGGTATGGAAAAGGAGAACAACATGTGCAAACTCCATTTTACTAATAGCTTTTAGGAAACCTCTCAAATGATAAAAAGGCTAGAGCAGAGGTCATAAAGAGCTCTGTAAGCTACAGACTGGCTGTGTAGGCAGAGGATGGCTGTAAACTACATCAGGGGTAGATCTCAATAGTGGGAATGAAGAGATAGAAATTGGCATTTATTGTCTACTATATGTCAGGTAAAACACACACACACATATACCCCTGTATATGTGATGTTCTCATAAAATTTCTACAAGGCAGGTAGTATTAACCTTAATTTTCGATTAGAAAAAACAGACATAGAGAGTTCAATAACTTGCTAATGATCACACAAGAAGCAAGAAGCACAGCTGGAATTATGTCATGTGTTGAATGTTCTCGTCATCTTTCACATGGAGACAGCAACAGGGAAGATAGAAACATTCCAGGTGAAAAATCATGATATCTTTGAATGCAAAATTAAGGGAGGCAGAGATTTGCTCATTTCCTCCAGATGTTTAATGTTTCAATTGACCAGAAACCATCACTCCACCCAGTTTCAACTCAAGAGAAAAGAAATAAGTATAACATCAACTATATTACTTTGAGTGTCCCTAAGAGCCCTCCCCTCATCACACATTAATTTTAAAAACATTGCTCAAAATGTACTGGTCAAATAATTGAATGCATCTACTTGGCTATAGTACAAGACATACTTAGGAATAGGTTATATATGGCATAATTTTGAAGATACTGGAAAAACACTGCTCCCAAAAAGAACTCTGTCCTACCTTTCTTCCTATGACCTAAAATTCTATAAGTAGACATGCACATGTCTTTTATTAGAATGCATATACTCATGAAATTTAATGTAGAGTAACTTTTGTCTTAGTTTGAATGACTTGTGTTGCATTTGTTTTTTTTTTTCCAGAAAACTACTTTCCATCATAGGGAAGAAATATCTGATACATATGGGAGAAGGGACACAATGAAAGAGATGGGCTGTGGAGAGAAGAAAAAGAGGTAGAGATGATCAAGAATTTGTCATTCTGCTCAGGGCATATCCTGTTACATCACTTCACAAAATGACAGTGTGGGAGAAATGACTTCTAACTGATCACATTATATTTGTAAGTTCAACAAGGTTGAGATTTTCCAAGTAGTCAGTTACATAAAAGTGCAAATGGTGAATGGACCTGAAGGGTCAGGGATTACATCTGCTGCCAACACTGTGGTCTTTCACCTTCATGCCTAATGTTACCTCTTTATCTTACATGAATAATGTGATTCCTTGTCCTGCCACTCTATGCATAAAATTACTTACACTAAAGGGGCAAAAAAGCAATTCTCAATCTAATCCGTTTTGCAAATTTGACAGTGACATTAAAGAGCAGGAAGTTGTCTGTGAGTAATGACACTGATCATTTGTTTAAATGTCAAACTTCGTCAACTTTCAGGGAATACGTCCATAAAGAATGGGTTTCCGTTCAGCCAGAGAGGATTTCAGTGTTATTTAGTCCTGAAGAAAATAGCTGTTAGTATCTTGAGAGCATAATGCTTTGAGTAAAATTTTCTTTTTAAGCTGAATGGAATTGGCCATTTCAGCACTTGGGGCTGTGGACAGTGTTCTCTTCCTTGTATTATGAAACACATAGTCTTACTGTAGAGGTGTTTCCTTTTTGAAACTAAAACATTCTCCAGGCTAACAAACCTATACTCCTAAACTATGCAATTAGAATATGGAGACTATGCATCAACATCCTGTGTAAAGTCAGAATGAAGTAACAGCAAAGGGAAACAAATTTTATCACAGAGATTAAGTGTGAAATAAATATTAAGGAAGGGAATTAGTTATGATTTGCAGCTATTCCTGCAAAACAGGTCAAATTTTTACTGCAATGCAATAACATTCCTCTCTGGATAGGATTTTGCTTCAGACAATGACAGGGCCATTAACCCTTCATGGTAATTTATTAACAGTGGACATAGATGCAAGAGAGAACAGGAAGTACATTTAATAGGCTTGCAGACAGCAAAGAGCAGAGAATTCATTCTCTCTATGCTTTCTAGCTCTAGAGTGGAATATCAATGGAGAATTCTGGATCTGAGATCAGATGAAATGGAGTTGAATCTGAATAGTGTTCTTTAATTAGCCATTTCATTTCTCTAAGTCTTGTTTCTCCTCCTGTCAAATGTGGGTTACTTTGAGGTTTAAGTGAGGATGTAGGCAGAGAGGTCTGGCATACTGGTAGGTACTCAATGGATGTTCAATTTAGATTATTTACTTTTCATTAAGCATTGGCATAATACAGTGATAGGTTTCTATGCTAGTGGCCAGATGTTTTAATAGCTGTAAACTCTAAGAAGGGATGTCAAAAAGGGAAACAAGAAAGGCATCATTATTAACAGACTTATCCTTATAGCAAAGTACCCCAAGTGTGTTTATTTTCACCCTCATCCACCTTATTTGCATCACCCAAAGATTCCCCTTATGTTTACCTTTTAAAAAATCAACAAAAGGAGAGTAGCCTGAAAATAACACAGTAAGCATTAAAAAAACAACTACAAAGTTTTCAGAGGATTCTTATCTCCCTTCAAAAATAACATTTTACCAACTCTCTCCAGAATGCTTCTCAGCCACATACTTAGCAACTACTCTGTCTTTTGAATTGATGAGAGACTACTTTGAATGCTTCCTACCCAGAATGACACACTTGGGGAGAGAAGGTAAAAATCAGATTAATGCTAAAAGCCTGATAAGTTCCTTATCATCCTCCCTTGCAGCTACAAATTCTTTGCTTTGGACTTCAAAGCCACTCAACCTATCTCACCTCACCCCATCTTCTTCCCTTTTTATAAATGAAAATCAAGAGCAGCAATCTTGTAGCCTCCCCCATCTCCTCCTGTCATTTTCAACAGAGATTGCCTCCACACTGCCCTCTGCATTTGAAACGCCTCCCACTCTCCATTCATCAAGGTACATGCTCCTTCCATTCACAATTTATGTTAAGTCGTCCCTCCCTTCCACAGCTCCTTTTCTTTAAGTGGATTCCCCAGCTGCCCTAATAAACTCCACCACCAGTCTCATACAGCACTGTACCTCCCACCCCCACGACCCCACCCCCCTCCCCCTGCAACATTTAGAAATTACGCTAAGGTGGGAAATGGATGAGGAAATCTATGTCTGCATACGAACCCAGACAGGAACAAATAGAGCTTAGCATTAAGCTCACCATCTCCTCTCAGAAGGGGAAAAAAAAAAATTACAATTTTTTTTTTTCCAAGCCTGACAACAAGCATGTTCTAGAGGGGGGAAAAAAAAATATATATATATATACACACACACACACACACACACACACACACACACACACACAGGTTGAGTGGATGAATGAATGAATGGATAGGTGGATGAATGATTGCGATCTCTTTGGTACTTTTCTCAGATGCCCCTCCTTCTTGCTTGCTCCTGGCAGGGTTTCTGTTTAATTCAGCTTCAGCGTGTGAGTGCATCTCTATGTTTTGCCTCTGTCTCCACTCACTGCCCTTTCATTACCACCTCTAGACAGACAGAGGCGAAGCCTCCGCGCCAAAGGGCACTCTACCTAGCTCACAAATGCTTTGTGACTCCAACGGCCAAAGACAGCTTGCTCCTCAGGAGCACAGCTTTGCATTTTGCCAGCTTCACCTCTCCGGAAAGCCCCCCAAACAGCCGGCTACGTTACACAAAAGGATGACTAATTTCCCCATACTCAACAAAATCCACCTGAGACCCAGTCGCTGCCCCTCTCTTGGGGCTTGTAACCTAGGTGTTCGCAAAAGAAACACGCTTCCCTGCTTCTCCCTGCAGATGCAAAAAGGAATTACGACTCCAGGGCTGGGTCCTGGTTCCTAAAATCAGAAAACTTTTTTCTTTCTTTCTTTCTTTCTTTTCTTTTCTTTTTTTCTTTTTCTTTTTTTTAAAAACCAAACCCCACCCCGAGAGCAGCGACCTCTTTGTTTGCATCCCAAGGGGAGGGAGGGGTCTCCTGAGCCTTTGCAGCCAGGGGTGGAGGGGACGTGACAGCCCTCTGGAGGGCTGCCCTGGACGAGACTCACCCAGGACGTTCCCAATGAGAGCCACCACGAACACGATGATGTAGCCGGCGATCAGGACCCACTCATATTCTTTCGGGTGTAGGTATTCCCTCCACAGGTACCGCAGGAATTCCTCGTCGTCATAGTCGGTGGGGTTTAAAAAAGGCTCTTGAGTTTCATTCAGCTCCGAAGCAGATGACCAGTTGCGACAAGGGGGGGAGTCCTCCAGTTTGGTACCGGACATCACGGGCTCGAGTCCGGTTCCGCTCAGTGCCGCAAGCCGCTCTTCCCCTGCCCCATGAGCCCTGTGATTTGCGGTGGGAAAGGCGGCGCGGAGACGCGAGAAGGGGCTTCGGAGCAGAAAATGACGTGAAAAGTTACTGAGCCAATGCCTCCGGAGTCTTGTGCCCGGCAACTTCTGCGGCGGCTTCGCTGTCTTTGCAGACGATTTTGAAGAGAGGCGGCTGAGGAACTGGGGACCCGGCACTGGAGGCTGCAGCAATGACACCGGGAGGAGGCAGCTACCTCGGGCTCGGCTCAGGCTCAATTACTCCTCATTCCAGCACTGAGTCCGCAGCCCACAGCCTCCGCCCGAGCTGAGGGAGAGCCGAAGCTGGGGGGGTGGGGGTGGGGGTGGGGGTAGTCCTGAAAATCTTTTTAACCTGTTTCTCCCCCTTTTCTACTTTTCTCCTCCATTTCTCACGTGCAGTTCCCATGACCCATACACAGACACGTGTAGGTCTATTGACATGACAGTCATGTGAACACATGGCTAATATAGGAGTTGTTGTTAATACAGGATTTGTCTTTTTAATGTAAACATAAAAGGAATGAGGAGGGGCCACTGTGTTCCTCAAGTAGGTCCATGCAAAAGTCATCTCAGGCAAACACTGTAACGTTTGTTTGGCTTTGCCAGCTTAGCACTTGCTGAATCTTGAACATAGCACCTCCTCTCCCCATTCTCCAAAGTGGAGAAGGAGACCATTTTTGAATCGAAGGGTATAGTTAGCTGGCATTGTACTTGCACTACCAAGTGTCACAGGAAAAACAGCAGCGATTCCTTGAAGGACGCTAGGGTCATATGTGTGCTCATAGTTGATGTTGTTCAAGCAACGTTACAGATCAAACAGGGTGAAAGGAACTTCTTAGAAGGATGTAATGCTATGCACAGAAATGCTCTCTGGTTAATACCACACCCCACTGGTCTTTCTTCTTATTGACCCAGGACTGATGTCACCTGCCACTCTCTAATGAAACTGATTTTGTCTCTAAGAATAGTATTTTGGGATTTGTCGTAGTATGAGTTCAGGATCCTTTCGTTCTCAATAACTGTGATAGGAATACTGCATTTGATTATAATTTTGTACATGGGAAGGACCTCAGACAGCATCTAGCCTGAACTTTAGCTTAATATTAAAAGCCTTCTAATAACTTTGCTGATGTTCTCCCACCTAGTTTGGATGGACCACCTCAGTTTCTGACTTCTACCATCGTGGGGCTGTTCTAAGGTTTAGAGAACTCTTCGTTACATTAAGATAAGATTTTAAACCAATATACAACTTTCTTAGTCTTTTACTCTCAATTCCTACTTTGCATCTTGGTGCTACATGGAATAAATCTTCCATATGCCAATCCTTCACATACTCAAAATAAGTATAACAGCCCCATTCCCTTTCCTCCACTTTTCCTCTAATTATTTCCACTGTTTTTCAAATGACACTATCCCCACGACCTCCGGTCATTTGGTCTTCCTTTAGGCAGTTGTCAATGCCTTGCATAATAGGAAACTAGGAGATACAGTAATTTGGATGGGTTTTGCTGGTACAAAATGTACATTATCATGTGGATGCAACCAACGCCTATAATTGTTTATTCAAATGTCACAAGACACTGTTAGTTCACATTTAGTGTTAAGTCAATCCTCCTGGCTCTACCATAGTCATAATTCTTCACATGTTTTCTAATTTACATCTGACAAAATTCTCTCATACACATTATTTTAAAACCACTGAGGAGTTGACTATGATTAGCCCTGTTTTACAGCCGAGGAAACGGTTCTGGGGAAGTTAAGCGATTTACCAAAGGTCAAGTGACTAACCTGCAGCAAGACCATTCTGTTCTGCTGATCCCAGCTTGGGGTTTCCGTTATTCTACAGATGTCATATTTCACAAGAAATACTATTATTATATTTTCCCAGTCTGCACTAGTCACTTCAGAGAAGAAAAATAAATGGGCATTTGATAGTCTGACAAATATTTACTTAATTTTTCTATTCCATTGTCAGTGATACAAGTTAAACAAGGTTACTGCTTTCATGCACTTTACTTTCTAGGGAAGACAGAAAGGAAACAAATTGACTAATAAATACATAAGAAGAATATTAGGAAGGGATAAATCTTATGTTTTAAAACAAAATTCAGTGAAGTGATGGTGAGTGGAGAGTCCCAAAGGCCATGTTAGAAACAGATGGTCGAAAGGCCTGTGCGGAGAGGTAACATATAAGTAGGATACTCCCATGATGTATGCACATATTAATTTAATTTTTCTAATTTGAGGTTTCACCAGATCTTAAATACTGATGCTATTATCCAAAGAATTAGCCATTTCACCAGACCTCTTGTCATCAGTGAATTTGACAAGCAGGCCTTCTGTGGTTTCATTCATGTTCTCCGATACAAATGTGCTAACTTTATTCTGTGGCATAATGTGTCCCTCTGATTTATTAATGTATGTTGTTTTCCTCTTCCATGTACTATTATTTTCAAAATGGGAAAGGCTGTTGCTACTTTAGTTGTAATCTATATTCTGTGACATCTTCAAATTTTTTGTCATTGACAAAACACAAATATGGGCCCTGGATGCTGTTTTCTAAGTACTCAGTGTTTTTGCGTGTGTGATATTTCAACTCACCTATACTTCAATCCACTCTTTTTAAATTTTCTACCTGCAGTTAATCATCACTCTTTATTAGAAGTGTAAATAAGGAGAAATGAAAACATATCTTGTTCTGATGTGTGCTTTATGTTGTGACAAGCCTGGATTTACCTTGAAAAGCTTCCAGTTTTTCTGTCCATAATTTATAGGTGATTTATTTTAAATATGTGGTACTCTGTTGCCATACAAAAATTCCACTCAAACCTTCAAATTATTATTTTATTTTGTTGCAAGCACATTAGAGAGGATAAATATTGCAGTACTCATTTTGATGTGATACCTTTCCTTAGATCCCCTGATATATTTTAGGACATTTGAAAAGAATGTTTAGATCTGAAGATATTGTTTTCTTCAATTCAGAATCTTTCTGCTACATGAAGAGAAAAGGAGTCAGCTCAATATCACAAGACAGTATAGAAAGTTGTAAATTTGTCTAGTGATGACCTCTTAAGGTTGTTATAAGAATTAAATGAATTAATATTTTTAGAAAAGTCTCTGGTATATAGAAGGGATTTGAAAATTTTGAATAAGATTTAGAATGATGTGGTCTCCTGGTGTGAATATTATTTGCTTTACATATCAATTCCTCTAAGTGTTAATATATATTTAGAAAAAGTAATGTGGCTCACAATAGTCTAAGTAATTCTGTTTAACTACCTATCTTAAGTTTTTTTCTGTCACTTTTAACTCTCCGACTAACTCTCTGAATATATTAAAAATGAGAAAGAAAAGGAAAATAAAACCCCAAAACAGATCCCCCCCACCTCAGCAGTTATAGTTAAGTTGCTCAGAGATCACAGATTACATTGGCTGCCTCAGTTTTTATATTCTTATTCCTGATGCCAGACCACACTTTTTGAAGCCTATAATAACTTTATGAATCCATTTCATTAAATATTTCTGAGTATTCCCTACGTTCCCAGGAGTTTAGTTAAGAGCTGGAGGCATCAAGATCAATAAGACATAGTCTAGCCTCAATGATTGCATAGTGCACCAGCGAAATTAGCAGTGTTATGATTATAGAATCACTCTGTGAGTTTCTAGGGTAGAAGGATGCAGAGTGTCACAAGAACATGAAATAACACCTAATTCAGGCTGGAGAAAACCAAAATGAATGGCTCCCCACAGGGAAAGTCACTCTTGTGCTGACTCCTTGAAGAGAAAGAGAAGATTACTAGATGGTTAGGAATGGGAGGTATTCAGGTGGGGGGTGGCGGGGTGGGCAGCATTTCATGAACTTGGAAACAGGAGAAATCAAGTAGTGCATAGACAAAAGCAAGGTGAAGTGAACAAGGTCAGACTTTCACAACATCTCTGGCAATGATGTGGAAAATGGGAGTACAGAATGATAAGACTGAGGATAGGGTACCACATAGGAGACTAGCATAAAGATCCTTTTGTCAGAAGGCAGGCAACAGTTGTAAGGATTGAGAGGAGATGGGTGTCATTAAAAAAAAAATGATGGTTTGAACAGACATCATCCAGAAGGTAGAAATTTTATTACTTTCTTGAAGAAGGCTGAATACATGGTAATAGTATGTTTAAAGTTTATTTCTCTATTATGCTGTGTAGTTTGAAGAATAAATTGAAGAAAGGAGTAGAAAGGTGTCCCTGTGTTGACTTTTCAGGTATCTGAAAAAAAAGTTGTTTTCCTTCCTTCTTTTCTGTCGGAATGAAAACAAAATCAAGTCTAAGCACTCTCGGTAATGACTGTACTGAGCTTACATATTCCCCAAATAAATGCAATAGTTTTGCAGGAAGTTATCTGACATCTCTCAACTCCAAACACTACATTTTCTTCTAAGATGGCCTTGTTAAATCTTTCTGGAAAAGTCTTTGAATCATGGAAAGGGCTAGAAATCTATTTTTCAGGAAGAAAGGGGGAAATGTATTTCTGATAACGTGTTCCTCTTAGGAGAAACTCTTGAGTGGGTTACTGAGATGAAACTCAGATGCCTAGAAGACTCAGACATTAACAATCAAAACTACATGATGCAAATTACCCAAAACTTTTCTGACTGTTTTTCTTCCCATCCTTATATTACTCCCTCATTTATTTACTTATGTCTTATTTTAGACTAGGTTCTCTCTGTCCCTTCTTGCCTCCTAACCTGTATGATCATATCGGGTACGTTCCCTTCATGGTTCTTTTATTCAACAATCTATGGAAATCATGCTCTATTCCTATCTCATGTTGACCATAGACAAACACTGTTCTCTTATTCAGTTTTTATCACATGAAAAGCATAGAGGAGTAAGCAAGTAATTCAATTCAGTAAAGCAAATGCCCTTATGTGTACATCTAAAATGGTCTGAAAGTGCAGGAAGAGACATCTACTCTGTCAAGGTGGGGTCAGCGAAGGAGGATGTTATCTAAGCTCAGAACTGAAGAATGGAGAGTGATAGCCTCCAGTGGAAGGGTTGTGAGAGTTGGTAACAGAATGGAAGCAAGTAACTTGTTTGTGAGACAACAGTAAGAGTCAACATTTGATGCGTGCTTAAGTGAGCTAAGCCCTGTACCAAGCACATTGCAAGTATTAACTCAGTTGATATTTACAACTCTATAAGGTAGGTCTTATTAGTTATCATACCAATTTTTCAGACGAAGAAAGTGAGACATGGAGAAGTTAAGTAACTTTCCCATGGTCACAAAGCTAGAAAATGGCAGAATCCTTGAGCAGAATGGTCATGATCCAACTCTAGAAATATGCATTTATTTTTTTACCATTACTCTATTTTTTTCCCCCAGTAAAGAACCAAAACCTTTTCAGTAGGGGCAACTCTTTCCTTTGTTACTAGTAATAATACTACAAAATTGTGATTCTTAAAGAACATATTTGTAAAATTACATATATTTCATATATTTTAAAAATTCCGATTATATTTTTAAGCAGTGTAAGAGCAGAATTGAAGGGAAATTGTTATACCCTTCAAGGTGTTATCTTTCCCAAAGAAAATCAATATTCTTTTATGTGCTCTTAAGTATGAATGCTATACATAATGTTCTTTTTTTTTTTTTTTTAATTTTTTTTTTCGACGTTTATTTATTTTTGGGACAGAGAGAGACAGAGCATGAACGGGGGAGGGGCAGAGAGAGAGGGAGACACAGAATCGGAAACAGGCTCCAGGCTCCGAGCCATCAGCCCAGAGCCTGATGCGGGGCTCGAACTCACGGACCGCGAGATCGTGACCTGGCTGAAGTCGGACGCTTAACCGACTGCGCCACCCAGGCGCCCCTATACATAATGTTCTTACTACACACTTAAAGGCATAAATGTTGTCTAATTCATTTTTTGTACCTAGAACCTAGAACAGCACTTTTCATGTAGCTATTGGTCAATCACTACCAGTTGATCAGGACTGAAGTGAATTGTAGAAGAGAGTCCTTTACAAAAAAGTGATTTTTATGAAAAATTATGCCTATGTGTCATCTTGGTTTATGGAAAACAATGGAAATTCCTGAAGACATAAGTATATTGTTGCCTGTTACTAAATCTTTAGCTTAGAAAGGACATAATCTTTTTGTCTATTGTACTACTCTATTAATTCACTTCTTTCCATAACCTAAAGGTTATTTTTCCTCTTTACAGTAGCAAATGGCTAAAATAGAAAAATAGGGAGTAGAGAAAGATAATGAGTTTCAATGCAATCCTATAATAAAGTACAGACTATAACTTTTGGGGTGCTTGCCCAATCTAGGCATCCTTCACTGAGAACCACACTACTCTCAGTCACTCTGAAAGATGGCCTATGAAGAATGAGAGCACTAGTGCAATACCCGCCTTTCCAAACATCAGTTGCTGGGCTACATGAGATCTCACTCTTGGGCTTGAGTTCATTGAAATATCCCTATGTTCTTTCATTGAATGTTATTTTTTTTCTTGAGCTCATTTGACTGGGCTTCTTTTCCTTAAAAATAATAATACTTGGCTGAAATAGTGGAAATTTACTCTTCGGTAAGCAGTGGATTTAGCATGTAATCATTAAGGCACGTGATCTGATTTTCTATATAAAATACATTATCCATTTTACTGTGTCACAAAATTAATTTATTTATTTTTAAAGACTTCATTTTTTTTAAGTAGTTCTAAGTTCACAGCACAACTGAAAGTACAGAACATTTCCATACTCTGTCCCCTTACACATGCACATCCTCTCTTATCAATATCCTCCACCAAAGAGGTACATTATTTACAGTTGAGAAACCTACACTGATATATCATAATCATTCAAAATCCATAGCTTATATTAGGGCTCACTCGGCATTGTAAATTCTATGGGTTTGGACAAATGTATAATGACCTGTACCCATCATTATACCATAATATACCATAATATAGAGTATTTGCACTACCCTAAACATCCTCTGTGCTCTACTTATTCATCCTTTTCTACCCCTAATTCCTGGAAACCACAGGTCTTCTTTAATTCAGTTTCTTTCTTCACAGTTTTGTGGTTTTCAGAATACCTTGTGGTTGGAATCATATACTATGACTTTTTTTTTTCATTTAGGAATATGCATTTAAGGTTCTTTCATGTCTTTTTATGCCTTAGTAACTTATTTTTTAGCACTGAAAAATATTCAATTGTCCAGATGTACCACAGTTCATTTACCTATTTACCTATTGAATGGCATGTTGGTTGCCTTTCATGTTTGGGCAATTTTGAATAAAGTTGCTACAAACATCTGTGTGCAGGGGCGCCTGGGTGGCGCAGTTGGTTAAGCGTCCGACTTCAGCCAGGTCACGATCTCGCGGTCCGTGAGTTCGAGCCCCGCGTCGGGCTCTGGGTTGATGGCTCGGAGCCTGGAGCCTGTTTCCGATTCTGTGTCTCCCTCTCTCTCTGCCCCTCCTCCGTTCATGCTCTGTCTCTCTCTGTCCCAAAAATAAATAAACGTTGAAAAAAAAATTAAAAAAAAAAAAAAAGAGATTTACTTTAAAAAAAAAAAAAAAAAAAAAACATCTGTGTGCAGGTGTTTCTGTGGTCATATGTTTTCAACTCCTTTGGGTAAGAACCAAGCAGCAAAACTGATGGATCATATGGTAGGACTATGTTTAGTTTTACAAAAATCACTAAACTTTCTTCTAGAGTGGCTGTACCATTTTGTATTCCCACCAACAATGAATGAGATTTCCTGTTGTTCCACATCCTCACCAGGATTAGGTGTTATCAGTATTCTAGAATGTGGCCATTCTAATAGGTGGGTAGTGATATTTATTTTAATACACAATTCACTAATAACATATGATGTGGACCATCCTTTCATATGTTTTGTTTTTTTTTTTTGCCATCTGTATATTGTCTTTGGTGTACTGTCTGATAAGTTGTTTGGGCTATTTTTTAATCAGGTTGCATGTTGTTTTGTTGAGTTTTGTTTTGTTTTGGTTTGGTTTGTTTTTTTTCCTGCAATCCCCACTCTCCCCCACCAGGTTTATGTGTTTATTCTTTTAAATTATATTATTGAAGTATGGTTGGCATATGTTATTATATTAGTTTTAGGTGTACATCATAGTAATTTGACAATTCTATACATTACTCGATACTCACCACAATAAACACAGAGCCATCTGTCATCATATGTTATTACACCTTGTCGAGTTTTAGGCATTTTTTGTATATTTTGAATAGCAGTCCTTTATCAAATGTGTCTTTTGCAAATATTTTTTCCCAGTCTGTGGCTTCTCATTCTTTTGATATTGTCTTTCACAGAGTAGAAGTAACTAATTTTAGCAAAATGCAGTTTATCAATTATTTCTTTCATGCATCATGCCTTTGGTACTGTATCCAAAAAGTCATAGACACAACCAAAGTCATCTAGGTTTTCTGCTGTTATCTGCTACAAGTTTAATGGATCTAAATTTTATATTTAGATCTGTGATAGATTTCTGAGTTAATTTTAAGTGAAAGGTGTAAGGCCTGTGTCTAGATCCATTTTTTTTTTTTTTTTGGTCTTGTGTTGCATGTGAATGTCCAGTTGTTGACTATCATTTGTTGAAGAAACTGTCTTTGTTTCAAAGTTTCACCTTGGCTCCTTTGTCAAAAATCAAAGGGTGTTTCTGGGCTATTTTGTTCCATGATTCTACTATTTCAACAATAGCACACTGTCTTAATGATTGTAGCTTTAGAGTAATTCTTGAATTCAGGTAGTGTCAGTCCTCCAACTTTGTTCTTTTATTCAATATTGCATTGGATATACTTCCCCTTATGCCTCTCTATAACTTTAGAATCAGTTTTTTTTTTTTTTTTTTGACATCCGTAAAATAATTTGCCAGGATTTTAATTGGGATTGCATTGAATGTAGAGATCCAGTTGAGCAGAACTGACATCTTGACAATATTGGGTTTTCCCCAATATTGGTTCATTTCCCCAATTGGGTTCATTTCCATAAACATGGAATGTCATTTATTTAGTTCTCTGATTCCATTTATCAGAGTTTTGTAGTTTTCCTTATATAAATCTTGTACATATTTTGTTATATATATATATATATATATATATTTGATTTTTTGAGGGCTAATACAAATGTAATTATGTTTTTAATTTCAAATTCTATTTGTTTATTGTTGACATACAGGAAAGTAATCACTTTTGAATATTAAACTCATATACTGAAGCTGTGCTGTAGTTGCTTATTAGTTCCATGGGTTTTTTTTTGTTGTTGTTGTTGATTCTTTTGCATTTTCTATGTAGACAAAGTCATCTATGAACATTAGTGAACAGTAACAGTTTGTTTCTTCCTTCCCAATCTGTATACATTCTATTTCCTTGCCTTGTCTGATTACATTAGCAAGGACTTGTATCGCAATGCTGAAAAGGAGAGGTGACAGGGAACATCCTTGCCTTGTACCTGATCTTAGAGAAAAAGCTTCAAGTTTCTCACCATTGACTATGTTAGGTGCTAATTTTTTTTTTTTATAGGCAGTCTTAAATTAAAGTATTTCCTCTCTATTCATAGTTTACTGAGGGTTTTTTTTCAAGAATGGATGTTGGATTTCATCAAATGCTTTTTCTGCATCTATAGATATGACCGTGTGATTTTTGTTTGTTTTTAGACTGTTGATGTGATGGGTTACATTAATTGAATTTTGGAATGTTGAACCAGCCTTGCATACCTGGGACAAACCCCACTTATTTGTAGCATATTTTTTTAATACTTTTTGTATTTAATTCACTATTTTTTTTTAATATTTTTGCATCTAAGTTCATGAGAAACATTAGTCTGTCATTTTCTTTCCTAGTAATATCTTTGTCTAGTTTTTTAATTTGGGTAATGCTGGCCTCACACAATGAGGTAGGACATGTTTTCTATGCTTTTATTCTCTGAAAGAGATTGTAGAGAATGCTATTTCAACAAATATACATTGTATGACTCTATATAGTTATGGTAAAAGATACTCGTGTATTGAATTCCAATGTTAAAAGCAACTCTACAAGCTTTTACTTAGGTAAAAATGCAGTCATTGAATAGCATAGTGCCATTGTGAAAACCTGCATTGCATGAGAATCTCCTTTGTTATTGTTTATTTCTTATTTTCTAATTGGGATAAAATTCACATAACAAAAAAGGTCACCATTTTAAAAATTTTACAGTACATAACTCAGTGGTTTTAAATACATTTATAATATGTAACCATCACCACTACCTAATTCCAGAATATTTCCATCACCCCAAAGAAAAACCCCATACCTTCCCATTCATCTATCCTCTTACATGCTGGAAACTGGATTTAATTATTCTGGACATTTCCCATAAATGGAATCATAGTATATATGTGGGCTTTTTTTTCTGGCATCTTGTATTAAGCATAATATTTTAAGGTTCATTCATGTTATAGCCTATCCCAGTATTTTTTTTATGACTGAATATATTCTGTACAGATATATAACTTTTATTTATCAGTTCAGAAGTTGATGGACTTTGGGGTTGTTTCTACTTTTTGGTTAGTATAAATAATGCTGCCATAAACATCCATGTACAAGTTTTAGCGTGAACTTATGTTTTCAGTTATATTAGCTATAGACCTAGCAAAACTACTGTTTCATATGGTAACCCTATTTTTTAAGAAACTGCCAAACTGCTTTCCAAAATGGCTATACCCTTGTACAATACAACTAACAATGTACAAGTTTTCCAATTTCCCCACATGCTTACCAATATTTGTAATTTCCTTTTTTTTTTTTTTTAAATACTAGCTATCCTCATGGATGTTAAGTGGCATCTCACTGTGAGTTAACTTTCAATCCCTCTAATGATTAATGATGCTGAACACCCTTTCACATTCTTTTTGGTCACTTGCATATCTTCTTTAGAGATATAGCTATTCAAATTGTTTACCTCTTAAATATTTTTTGGTATTTTTTCTAACTTGTAAACATTTTTAAAAATATAGTCTGGTCACTAGAACTTTATCAGACACTTGATTTGCAACTCTTTATCAATTGTATTTTTATATTTTTAATAGTGTCCTTCAATGCAAAAAAAATAGATTTTAATTTTAATGAAGTTCAATTTATCTAGGTTTTGTTATTTTTGCTTTTGGTATTATATTTAAGAAGCCACTGCCTAATCCAAGGTCACAAAGATTTACACCTATGTTTCTTTTTAATTTTTTTTTATTGTTTTAGCACTTACATTTAGGTCTTTGATCTATTTTGAGTTAATTTTCATATGCAGTGGGATAAAGAGGTTCAAAGTTGTTTTTTTTAAATGTGCATATCCAGTTGTCCCAGTACCAGTGGTTAAAAAAAAAGAAAAAACAAACAAAAAGCTTTTTTTCCCCATTGAATGGTCTAGGTACCCTCAAAAATCAATTAGCCATAGATGATGGGTTCATTTTTAGACTCAGAATTCTCTTTCATTGATCTATAAATCTGTCCTCATACCAGAATAGTGGTGTTTTGATTACTGTAGCTTTGAAGTATGTTTTGAGATTGAGAAGCGTGAGTCCACAAATTCTGTTCTCCTTTTTAAAAAGATTATTTCAGCTATCTGGAATCCCTTGGAGTTATGTAAATTTTAGGATCAACCTGTCCATTAAAAAAAAAAAAGACCGAAAAAAAGGCAGTTTTGGAATTTTGACAGAGATTGAATTGAATTTGTAGATCATTTTGAAGAGTGTTGCCAGCTTAATATGGTCTTCCAATCTACAAACATGGCATGTCTTTCAGCTTGTTTAGGTTGAATTACTTTCAACAATATTTTATTTTTTTCATTGTATAAAACTTGCAATTACTTGGTTAAACTCATTCCTAAGCATTTTATTCTTTCTGGTGTTATTGTAAATGGAATTGTTTTGTTAATTCCATGTTTGGATTTTTCGTTGCTAGCGTATAGAGATCAGCTACTTTTTGCATATTGACTTCTAGCCTAAACTCTGCAGAACTCATTATTAACTCTGGTAGTCTTGTGTGTGTGCAATCTTTGCATTTTTCTATATATAAGATCATATCATCTGCACAGATAGTTTTGCTTCCTCCTTTCAAATCTAGATGCCTTATGTTTTTCTTGCCTAATTGGCTAGAACTTCCTGTACAATGTTGAAGAGAATAAGTGAGATTCTACCTCCTTGTCTTTTTCCTGACTTTAGGGGGGAAGCTTTTAGTCTTTCACCACTAAGTACCATGTTAGCAGTGGGTTTTCAAAGACATTCGTTGTCAAATTGAGTAAGTTCCCTTCTATTCCTAGATCACAGAGTATTTTTATCATGAAAATGTGTCAGATTTTGTCAACTTTTTTCTACATGTATTGAGATAATTATGTGTGATACTTTTTGTTTTATTTTGTTTCCTCTTTATGCTATCACTATGGTGTACTGTATTGGTTAAGTTTAGCCTATCTCATGTTCACGGCATAAATCTCACTTGTTCACAGTATATAATACTCTTAATAAATTGCTGACATTTTCTTGAGGAGTTTTGCATCTACATTCATAATAGATATTGGTCTATAGTTTTCTTTCTTGTGATATTTTTGTCTGGATATCAGAGTAACACCAGCCTTATAGAGAGACTCTGGTTTTGACTTCAGTTTTACTATTTACCAGCTGTTTGAAACTGAGGTAGTTGCTAAACAACTTAAAGCTTTAGAATCCTCATCTCTGGGTTAATGATAACTCCACACAAATTGTTGTGAGGGTTAAATGAACTTATTGTGTGTGTTTTGTAAACTGTCAATGACAATAAAAATACTGTAAGAATACAAACTGTATAAGAAATGCTGGTGTAGGAATTAAGAATACCAGCAGTGTGTGGAAGGGTTGAACTAGAAACATGTAACTTAACTAGGATTATATACTGATTAGTTCTATTGGTTTTGATTACAGCATCCATAAAATAAGTTAAATTTATTCTATTTGTGTTATGATAACCACATTTATAGTAATAATAACTATAATGGTAAAATGATATATTAATAGTGTATATAATGAGTGCATATTGCCCGGTATTTGTTTACTTACTTACTCCTCATTACATCAAAATGAAGATGCTGTTATTTTTTAAGTGTATTTATTTATTTTGAGGGACAGAGAAAGGATGAGCAGGAGAGGGGCAGAGAGAGGGGAGGGAAGGAGAATCCCAAGCAGGCTCTGCACTGTCAGCCCAGACCCCAACGCAGGGCTTGAACTCACGAACCATGAGATCATGACCTGAGCTGAAATCAAGAGTCAGACACTTAACAGACTGAGCCACCCAGGCACCCCAATGCTATTACTTTCCCTCATTTTCTGAATGAATATGATACAGGAGTACCTCAGAGATATTATGGGTTTGATTCCAGACCACTGCAATATAGCAAATATTGCAATAAAGCAAGCCAAGTGAATTTTTCAGTTTTCCAGTACATTTGAAGGTTCTGTTCATATTACATACTGTAGTCTTTTAATTAAATGTGCAAGAGCATTAAGTTTTTTTTTAAACAATTTCGCCTTTTAATAATGGAAGTGATTTGACATTCCAGAAATAATTGTAGGGAAGGAGTATCTTCTCTATAAAAGTAAACTCATCAAAATTATAAATCTAACAGCTCTTTTACTTCTGCAATTTAAATGCTCCCCTTACTGCTACCCCTTCATTTAACAACATTCCTGTGCCATCACATATTGAAGAGAAAACAGTATGTTAAATTAAAATAAGCTTTGCTGATTTTTAAAACTCTTAGGCCTTAGTGACCTTTCTTCTTTTATACATGATAAGTGCTGTTGCAGTAATCAGTGTTTGGAAGAGAACATCTGTATTCAAAGAACTATGTCCTGGAAGAATTTTAATACAGCAGGTTTTCCAAATTGCAACTTGTGATGTACACGACAATGAGCGAGGTTCTGGTTACTACAGATGAGGATGCCTATTTTAGACAATGTACTTCAAGTTAAAAAAATTTTTTTCCACAGATAGCCATCAGCTACTACTTTAGGTTCTAAGAGTGTCTTAATCTGAGTAACAAATGTTTCATGAAATATAAGCTTACTGGATAGGCAATTAAAAGACTATGAGGTTGATTACAGTATACCCCTACCCAAGCATTAATTCTTAAAAAAAAATGTACATACACTAATTAAAAATGCTTAATGCTAAACATCATTTGAGCTTTCAGCAAGTCATTATCTTCTGGCCAGTGAAGGGTCTGGCCTTGATACTGATGTGACTGACTGATCAAGGTGGTAGTTGCTGAAGGCTGAGGTGCTATGACAATTTCTTAAAATGAGACAACACTGAAGTTTGCCATGACAATTGGCTCTATCCTTCATGAACAATTTGTAGCATGTGATGCTATTTGATAGCACTTTACCCACCACAGAACTTCTTTCAAAAATGGAGTCTATGCGCTCAACTCTTGCCACTGCTTTCTCAACTAAGTTATATAATATTCTAAATCTTTTGTTGTCATTTCAACAATCTTCCCAGCAGCTTCACTAGGAGTAGATTCATCTCAAGAAACCAACTTCTGTGTTCATCTGTAAGAAGCAACTCTTCATCCATGTAAATTTAATCATGAGATTACAGCAATTCAGTCACATCTTCAGTCTCCACTTCTAATTCTAAATCTCTCACTATTTCTACCATATCTTGCCTCCATGAAGTCTTGAACCTCTCAAAGTTATCCATGAAGGTTGGATTCAACTTCTTCCCAACTCCTGTTAATGTTGATATTTTGACCTCTTCCCATAAATCAGATATTCTGAATGGCATCTAGAATAGTGAATCCTTTCCAGAAGGTTTTCAGCTTTAGCCAATTCCATCAGAGGAATCACTCTTTATGGCAGGCATAGACTTAGGAAGTGTATTTCTTACATGCTAAGTTAGATTCATAAGTCAAAATTACTCCTTGATCTATGGGCTACAGAATGGATGTTGGGTTAGCAGACATGAAAACAGTATTAATCTTGTCCATCTCCATCCGAGCACTTGGGGTACCAGATGTACTGTCAATGAGCAGTAATATTTTCAAGGATTTTTTTTTCAGTATCAGGGCTCCTGTGGGTTTAAAATATGCAGTAAACCATGTCGTAATCAGATGTGCTGTCATCCAGGCTTTGTGTTATATAGAGAGAACAAGGAAAGTCAGTTTAGCATAATTCTTAAGGGCCCTAGAAATTTTGAAATGGTAAGTGAACAGTGGCTTCAATTTAAACTCACCAGCTGCATTAGCTGTTAACAAGAGTGTCAGCCTATCCTTGGAAGCTTTGAGTCCAGGCAGTGACTTCTCCTCTCTGGCTATGAAAGTCCTAGATGGCATCTCCTTCCAGTACAAGGCTGTTTTGTCTACAATGAAAATCTGCTACTGAGTCTGACCTTCATGAATTCTCTTAGCTAGATCTTCTGGGTAACTTGCTACAGCTTCTACATCAGCACCTGCTGCTTCCCCTTGTGCTTTTATGTTATGAATATGGCTTCTTTCCTAAAACCTCATGAACCAACCTCTGCTGGCTTCAAACTTTTCTTCTGCAGCTTCCTCACCTTTCTCAGCCTTCAAAGAATTAAACAGAATCAGGACCTTGCTCTGGATTAAATTTTGGTTTAAAGGAATATTGTGACTGGTTTGATCTTCTGGCCAGACTACAAAAACTTTCTTTATATCAGCAACGAGACTATTTGCTTTATCATGCATGTGTTCACTGGAGTAGCACTTTTCATTTCTTTCAAGAACTTTTCCTTTGCATTCATTCAAACTTGACCCAAGAGGCCTAGTTTTCAGGCTATCTTGGCTTCCACATGCCTTCCTCACAAAGTTTAATCATTCCTAGCTTTCGATTTAAAGTGAAAGATACACAACCCTTCCTTTCATCTGAACACTTAGAGGCCACTCTAGAACTATTAATTGGCCTATTTACCTCTCTCAGGTAATAGGGGGGCCTGAGAAAATGGAGAAAGATGAGGCAATGGCCCTTGGTGGAGCAGTCAGAACACACATTAACATTTATGGATTAAGTTTACCATCTTATATGGGTGTGGTTTTTGGCACCCCAAAATAATTACAATGGTAACATCAAAGACCACTGATCAGAGATCACCATACCTTATAAGATAATGCTGAGAAAGTTTGAAATATTGCAAAAATCACCAAAATGTGACACAGATACAAAGTGAACAAATGTTTTTGGAAAAATGGGGATGACAGATGTGCTCGACTGAGGGTTGCCACAAACCTTTGATTTGTAAACAACACAATATCCTCAACGTTCAAAAAAGTAAAGCCCAATAAAGCAATGGATGCCTGTACCCAACAGAGAAATTGCTGGATGGTATGGTGGTTCTATTTTTAACTTTCTAAGGAATCTCCATATTATTTTCCATATTTCTTGGACCAATTTACATCCCCACCAATAATGTATAAATTTTTCGCCATATCATCACCAGTTCCTATTGTCTTTTGTCTTCTTGGTGATAATCATTCTAATAGGTAAGAGGTGATATCTCATTAAGGTTATTATTTACATTTCCCTGAAGATTAGTGATATTGAACATCTTTTCATGTGCTTGTTGTCATTTTGGTGTTCTCTTTGGTTTGCCTCTTTTATTTTTCCTTTGCCCATTTGTTTTGTTTCTTAAGCTCCACATATAAGTGAAAGCATATGGTATTTGTCTTTCTCTGATGTATTTCACTTAGTATAATACTCTCTAGCTCCATCCACGTTGTTACAAATGGTAAGATTTCATTCTTTTTTTGACCAAGTAATATCCCATTATATAAATATACCACATCTTCTTTAACCATTCATCAATCAGTGGACACTTGGACAGTTTCCCTAATTAGGCTATTGTACATGATGCTGCTATAAACACTGGAGTGCATGTATCGCTTTGATTTAGTGTTTTTGTATTCTCTGTATAAATACCTAGTACTGTAATTTCTGGATCGTAGGGTAATTATATTTTTAACTTTTTGAGCAACCTCCATACTGTTTTCCAGGGTGGCTGCACCAGTTTTCATTCCCACCAACAGTGCAAGAGGGTTCCCCTTTCTTCGCATCCTCACCAACACCTGTTGTATCTTATATTGTTGATTTTAGCCATTCTGACAGGTGTGAGGTGATATCTCATTGTAGTTTTGTATTTCTGTTTCCCTGATAATCAATGGTCTTCTGATAATACCACTGTGCAACAAAATTTTGAGACACTGTCATAAATACTGTCTCAAAGTATAGTACTCTGACCAGCAGCACTGAAATTGAGCTTTCTAGCATTATAGAAACATGGGCTTTACCCCAGACCCACTTCATCTGAGCCTACATTACCAATATCTCTAGGTTATTCATATGCATGCTGAAGTTTGAAAAATAGTGTTTGAAATTTAAAAGATAAATTGAACAAAATTCCTGAGCAGAATAATATATGTAGAAACAGTATGGGCAAAATTACTGGCATCAAAATTGTCTGTAAAGTAATGTTAAGGAGAAAAGAAAAGCCTTCATTTTTTTTTTTTTTTAGTAACCTTTAACCTAACCTGATATTCTGATTTTATTAATCAAATGTCAGATACTTTATCATCTCCAAGATTAATTATTCCAACTTCTTTCCAATAAGCCATTTTACATTTGCCCAAGACTCAATTAGCATTTTTGACCTTGAAATGTCAGTTTTGTTACAGATCTGTATTGTGAAAATTAATGTCTGAAAGTCTTTTTCAGTGTAGTAATAAGAATTTTGTAACAATGTGATACTTTTGCTATTATGTGAATAAATCATGGCTTTACATTAATGCAAGTATCCTTTTTTCAGGTTGTATGACATTCACACTAGACATCTTATGTTGTATATTTTTGCTAAGGTAAATATTGAATATTTTTCAATTCCAAGCAAATTTCATAGTTATTCTCTACTCTTCAATCATTTATTAGCTTGGCAATATTTGCTGTTTGTCTACTATGTACCAAAACATTTTACAGGGGACATTTTTATAAAGTCTGTACAACTAATATCATATGCTATTCATCTTGAAATTGGGTTTATATAAAGCAAATATGAACAGACCTAAAAAGGAGAAATAGACAGCAATGCAATAATATTAGGGAACTTTAGTACCCCCATTTTCATCAATGGATACATCATCCAGACAGAAAATCAATGAAGAAACAATGGACTTAATCGACATGTTAAACCAGATGGACCTGACAGACATTTATAGATGTTCTATCCAAAAGTAGCAGAATACATATGCTTCTGAAGCACTCATGAAACTCCCCCCAGGATATATTATGTGTTAGGTCATAAAACAAGTCTTAATAAATTTAAGAAGGCTGAAATCATACCATGCATCTTTTCCAACCACAATGGTATAAAACTAAAAGTTAATCATAAGGAGAAAATTGGAAAATTTACAAGTCACAGAAATTAAACAACATACTAATGAGCAACCAATGAGTTGAAGAATAAATTAGAAAATAAATGTAATAATATCTTGAGACAAATGAAAATGGAAATATACTAAAACTTATGGGATGCAGAAAAAGTAGTTTTAAGAGGGAACTTTGTAGTGATAGATGCCCACATTAAGAAGCAAGAAAGATCTCAAATACACAACCTAATTTTATACCTCAAGGAACTAGGAAAAAAACAACAAGTAAACCCATAGTATAGGGAAAGAATTAAAGATCAGAGTACAAATAAATTAAATAGAGACTAAAAGAGAATAGAAAAGATCACTGAAGCTAAGATCTTTTTTAAAATATAAACAATATAGAGGAAGTCTATTTTGACAAACTCACCATAAAAAGAGAACTCAAATAAAATCAGAAATGAATTGTTTTTTTCTTAAGCTCCACATTTGAGTGAAAGTGTATGCTATTTGTCTTTGTCTGATGTATTTATTTCACTTCGAATAATACTCTCTAGTTCCATCCATGTTGTTACAAATGTTAAGATTTCATTCCTTTTTATGGATGAGTAATGTTCCATCATACAAATATATCACATCTTCTTTATCCATTCATCAATTAATGGGCACTCGGGCTGTTTCCATAATTAGGCTATTGTAGGTGCTGCTGCTATAAATGTCAGAGTGCATGTATCCCTTTGAATTAGTGTTTTTGTGTTCTCTGTGTAAATACCTAGTACTGTAATTGCTGGAAAGCATACAAATACAAAGGGTCATAAGAAATATAACCTTATGAACTATTATAGGACAACAATTTGGACAACCTAAAACAAAACAAAACAAAACAAAACAAAACAAATGGATAAATTCCTAGAGATATGCAACCTACCAAGGCTGAATCATGAAGAAACAGACATTATTAGTAAGAGGACTGAGTTAATAATCAAACACCTACCAACAAATAAAAGACCAGTACCAGATGGCTTCACTGGTGAGTTCTACCAAATATTTAAAGAAGAAATAATACCAGTTCTTTCCAAACTTTTCAAAAAAAAAAAAATAGAAGAGGAAGGAACACTTCCAAATTCATTTTATGAGGCTAGCATTACCCTGATACCAAAAACAGACAAGGACACTATAAGAAAAGAAAATTACATGCCAATATCCATGATAAATATAGACCAAAAAAAAAAGGAAAGAAAGAAAGAAACTTAGGTTGGAAAACTATTAAGAACAATAAAATTCAGGGGTGCCTGGGTGGCTCAGTAAGTTAAGCATGTGACCCTTCATTTCGGCTCAGGTCGTGATCTCACAGTTTCATTAGTTGGAGCCTCATATGGGGCTCTGCAATGACAGCATGGAGCCTGTTTAGGATTCTCTGTCTCCCTCTCTGTCTGCCTCTCCCCCACTTGTGCTCTGTCTCTCTCAAAATAAATAAACTAAAAAAAAAAAAAAAATTAGCATGCCAACGCAAGAGTAGATATAAGAAGAGTGTTATCAAACAGAGAGAGGGAATGATTTCCCCACCAATGGCTATTCTCCTATGAAATGGTTGCAATTTATATCATGGATGAAAGATGTAGGATTACTCTGGTTTAAGTAACCAAGGGAGAGAGCTCAGAGAGAATGAATACCAGTTTTTATTTTGTTTTGTTTTTAATGAGGAAAAGATATGTCTGGGGAAAGAAAAAAGTTTGGGGTGGCTATAGTATAGTGTGAAAATAGGTAATAAAAGAGGCAGGAAAAGACAGCAGGCAAGATTGTTATGAGACCCTTGAGGCGCCAGGGTGGCTCAGCCAGTTAAATGTCTGACTTTGACTCAGGTCATGATCTCACAGTTCATGGGTTCGAACCCCGCATCAGGCTCTGTGCTGTCAGGTCAGAGCCTGGAGCCTTCTTCAAATTCTTTGTCTCCCTCCTCCCTCTTTGCCCCTGCCCTGTTCGTTCTCTCTCTCTCTCTCTCTCTCTCTCTCTCTCTCTCTCTCTCAAAACAAATAAACATTAAAAAAATTAGAAAAATATATTGTTATGAGACCTTATATAATACATTAGGGAGCCAGCCATTTTCCACTGGTGTGTGGAATTGTCAAAGGTTGTAACATGTAAGCAACATCAAGAGAGTATGTTTTTTGGAAAGAATACTGGGTTTTAAAGTGGTAAATGGAGCAGGATGAAAAAAATCAATGAAGACCAAGTAGGGGTTTATCCTAACAGCCTGTAAGTCAGAATATAAACATGTAAAGTACATTAGCAATAAAAGAAATGGGAAGGAGGAAGCACATTTAAACAGCATTTGGGAAATAAAATCTACAGGACTTAGTGACTGGGAGAATATGAAAGGGAGAGAGCATGAGATAGGCACCAAAATACATTGGTGGCTTCTCTTTGCGGCTCATGATGACGTTAACAATACATAAAAATAGGGGGGAAAGGCATTTGAGTAAAAAGGACATTGGTGAGTTTAACTGACATTTTATCCCTTTGGAAAATCTTAGCATAGCTCTTAAGGAGACAATGGTATATACTAATCCAGAGTACACAGAAAACATGGCCTAGCCAAGAGGATTCGGAAGTTATTCACACACACACAGGTGGTCACTCATGCTGAATGGCTCGTATCACTCAGAAATTGATAGAAAGGAGACTGAGTCTAAAATCCTATAGACCATCAATATTTGGAGAGCATGTGGAAGAAAAGGATTCTACAGATGATATTGAGAAGGAGCTGCGATGAAGTGAGAGAGGACAGAGTAATGTCACAAGTGAATTTTTAGAAGACAACTCAGAGGAAATGGGTTCTAGTCAAGATCTGTTGCTGTTCAGTTTTTCCAACACGATACATGACTAATACGTGAGTTTTTTTTTTTTTCCTTTCTGAAAGGACTGAAAATTACTTAAAACAAATACAAGAGTCTAGATGTAACCAAAACTGTTAATGACTGACTCAAGTGCTAATGACTTACGTGCTGCCTAAGCTTGGGTTTACTCCATGTCACAGGATGGGTAGAGTGAGGTTGTTAGGCGCGAAGATTGGCTACCTGTATTCTTGGCTTGGCTCTCCCCAGTCGGTGTAAGTGATCCTGAGTATGGAACCTACCTCTCTGTATGACCCCTTTTCCCATGTTAAATGAATATGATTGCTTCCCAGCCCCATACAAGTATTGTGTGGATTAAATGAGATGCTAAACTCCAAACATTTGAAAAGAGTTGGCACAAAACATATGCATTAAATCACTGGTAGCTGTTAAACAAAATGTTCTTTAGCTTGGCTAGGATATCCCAAGGTGGTATCAGTCAAGGAAACAATTCTGAACAAGCCAAAAAAAAAAAAAAAAAAAAAAAAAAAGGCATTTGTTAAGCAAGTCGGTAAGTTTCTGGCAAACCCTCCTTTTTGAACTAATTATTATTATTTTTTAACCTTGCATTCGGAGAGGCAGAAATATCACAGCAGTGTCAATACCAGGGCCCACATGGTGAGTCTGTGTCTTCCAAAATAATTACAGAAACTGGATGAAAGAATTTTATTCTGCCTTCTAAGGAAAAATGCCGAAGAAGACTTAGTAGATAAAAATGGCAGAGTATCTAAACTGCAAAGACCAAATGTCCTCAACACACTGAAGTCAAGAAACCCAAACTCATCAAGTTGTACACATGAGACATGTACAGTTTTTGTAATCAATAGTACCTCAATATAGCTGTTTCTTCAAGAGAATTTATGAGATGAACTTTCAAGCTATTTAGCACATCCTTTAATTAGATGGTAATTACTAAATACTGGAAACTGCTAGTTTCCTAACTTAAAAAATTAATTTTAAAGTGGCACATTTTGCCTAATAGTTTTTCATATGTAACATTTACATACAATGCAAGGATGTCTTTATTCCTCTAGCCACCTACCTACCTTCCTATCTACTTATCTATCATCTGCCTCTATTTATTTATAAATTATGCCAGGTTCTGAGATGTTATAGGAATAGATGTGTATTTCAAAATATCATCTCCATACCTCAAAATACTCTTTCTGTTGACCGCTTTTAATGGGCTTGAATCATAGGTGCTTCCTTGAGTAGGAAAAATGTGGATGACTCAGAATGATGGGTCTGGTAATGTGCACAGCTGGAAAAATATAATTATTAAATCTTGGTGTGTCCATTTTAGCTCGGTGCTACTTCTTTAATTTAAAAAATGCAAAACCTAATAACTGGAGAATTATGCTGCAAAAAACAAGAAAAAAATAACATATTCATCCTCTATCAATTACTTATATATTGATGTTTTTAAAAGTCCTTGACACATACGTTTTGTTCAAGAAAATAAATACGCCATTCATGTCACTGAAAAAAAAAATAGTGAACTGAAATGTACTCTAATACATGCCATCATTTCTCTTAAAGGTTATTTAATTCTTTTTGTTAAATTATTTGAGATTTAATGAAAATAAATCTGTTTTTACATCTTACTCTTTAGTTAACCACACTAGATTTTTCTGTCCTTTCTTTGATGATTATAATGTGAAATGTTTCACTGACATAATTGTATAATACAATTATTTCCCTGCTTGTTATTTTATTCCTTATAAGTTGTGAAGAAAAAAACTTGTATTTTGTATGTTTTTTGATATCTTTTACTCTTGTTTTTGGCAATAGTTTCTTTGTACCTATCTCACATTTGTCATGTTCTAAAGATGTATGTATAAGTTCATAGTTACCACTATCTGTTAAAATCTTTTTTATTTCCTTATTTCTCCAATTTCAGTCAACTAGTGGTTGTTTAGAAATAGGTGTTATAGATTTTTATATCTTTTTTATATTTAAAAAAATCTTTAACATGTATTTATTTTTGAGAAAGAGACAGAGTGCAAACAGGGGAGGGGCAAAAAGAGAGGGAGACGCAGAATCTGAAGCGGTCTCCAGATTCTGAACTGACAGCACAGAGCCCAACGCAGAGTTCGAAGTTACTGACCATGAGATCATGACCTGAGTCGAAGTTGGACACTTAACCGACTGAGCCACCCTGGTATGATAGATTTTTAAACATCCAACAGCTTGATCCAAACATCTCATAAGCTATTTTACCCACATGAATTGTATCTTCCTTTAGAGAAACAAAAACCTCTTCTACGGAAGTAGTTTTTACAAAAGTCATATTCTTTAAACAAAATCAGTATATTTATTAGCAGTTGGAACACAGTATGACATAATGTGTAGAGAATTAAACTGGAATTCAGGAGTACTTCTTTCTCCCACATTCACTTTGTAAATGTAGGTCATTTGCTTCTCTCTCCCGGTTTTCTCATATTTCTGTCACAGTGCCCATCACTTGATAAATCAATAAATACTTGCTGACTAAATGGGCACTTACTAAAAAAGAAGCTAGTGACAAATGCAACCTACAAGGGTCCATCTTCTAAAACCCTCCTGTCCTCTGTGCTCCTAACCCCTGTCAGGATAGATACATTTGTTTCTGATTTAACATATAAGAGTCCTTGTGAGTATATATTGCAAAACTACACTCACATACTTTTTTTAGGCAACTCTGAACTGAGAGAAGAAAAGTGAAATTAAAATTGAAAAGACATTGGTCAATTCCTTTGCTCCAGAATGTGCTTTTGCATACATGCTTCAGTTTCTGCCCCATAAAGTGCTGCTAGCTTTCTCACGGTATGTGTGTCTGTGTGTGTCCATGTTTTTTTTAACACATAATATACAAAAAGCATTTTGTAAAATCTAGATGTCTATAAATACTAGTTGTGATCACAAATAATGTGTTGCGATGTTATCGAAAAAAGACTTGATGGGAAGGAAGGGCAACATTTTAAAAAGTGGTTTTCTCTTTTTTCCTTTCTCTACCTCTATCCTCTGTCTCTTCCTGAAAAGAAAGGCTTTTGATTGTGAAGTCATGTCCCAGAGAACCATGGCAAGAAGATCTGAGTGAGGGGCTAAGAAAAAGGACTGAATTGAATTGGGAGGGAGAAATTAGTCAAATATGTCAAGTTAGACAAATGATGTAGGTTAGAATGAAGACAAAAACTTTTCAAAAACAAGCTTGAACTCCTTAATCAGTCATGGTAACTTTTTTATAGGCCTTAATATTTTCAATATAAGGACAAAAAAAGAACAGAGAAGTAAGATGGATAAAAGGATGGAAAGATTGGGGGAGGTATCCTGTTGCTTCTCCTGTCACTCAAAAAGAGTTAGACTAAATCTACAAAATCAGGAGGACTCCTTCATTCTGCTTTGTGATTTGCCTGAACAAGACATTAGCTTCCCCAGATATAGACAGGTGTCTAAGTGTCCTGAGATACAGCTATAAACTTCAATACGGCTGATTAAACCACGATGGCTTATTTTCATAATGTTAACAATGACATTGCATATGAGGTTTTTTTAAATTTTTTTTAAGTTTATTTATTTATTCTGAGAGAGAGAGAGAGAGAAAGAGAGAGAGAGAGAGAGAGAGAGAGAGAGAGAGAGAGAGAGGCAGAGAGGCAGGGACAGAGAGAGAATCCCAAGCAGGCTCTGCACTGACAGTGCAGAGCCCAATGTGGGGCTAGAACTAGCAAACAGTGAGATTATGACCTGAGCTGAAACCAAGAGTCAGATGCTTAACCGACCGAGACACCCAGGCACCCCTTCACAGAGATATATTTTTTAATTCTTTTTTTGAGAGGGAGGGGAGGGACAGAGAGAGAGGGAAACACAGTATCTGAAGCAGGTTCCAGGTCCTGAGCTGCCAGCACAGAGCCCCACACGGGGCTCAAACGCACGAACCATGTGATCATGACCTGAGCCAAAGTTAGATGCTTAACCAACTCAGCCACCCAGGCACCTGGATGTTTTTTAAAAGGGACCCTACCAGCTTTAAGTATTTCAAGTTTGTCAATTGTGGGCACCCGAATTTCAAGGAAAAACTCCATTTCTAAATAAAAAACCTTAAATGATCATCTTTAGATTCCACTTAATTTACTTGGGGTACAACTAGATTTACCTGTAATTTAGAATGAGGCGTGATTCCTCTTTGACCAATTTAGAGAAAACAAACAGTCCTTTGCTAAATCAAATCAGGACCAATAATTATGCATAACAAAACCCAGCATTTGTAGAGTACCATGCTTTGAAGTTCATGGTTTTCTCAGTGCTTTCAACACACATTATCTCCTTTGATCCTGCCCCCACTACATGTGGAGGGGAAGTCAGGTATCATTCTATTTTACTGATAAGTGGAACTGAGACTTTAAAGAGTTCAGAACTTGTCAACTTCATCAAGAAGTATTAAACCAGCCACAACAATCACAAAATTCAGCCATATCAGAACTGGACTTCCAGTCTTTAATTTTGTATATTAATTTGCTCCTTAAACGACAATTATGACATGTTTGGTACATGGAGGTGAGCATCTGGCTTGCTGTAGATGTCCCAAGTGGTTTTTCTACTTGCACACTAAGCCTGTGTAGACTAGTCTCCAGACTGTGGCCAGGGAAGTCCTTAAAACACAAATTGAGTCATGCCCCTCCCTCCTAACCCAGAATCTCCAACGGCTGCCATTCTGCCAAATGCAAATCTATACTTCTCAT
Organism: Lynx canadensis; assembly: GCF_007474595.2. NCBI lineage: Eukaryota > Metazoa > Chordata > Mammalia > Carnivora > Felidae > Lynx > Lynx canadensis. Next base: position 52,828,392 of record NC_044307.1, on the reverse strand, counting down.
TCTGACTTATGAAGCCATCCAGGATCTAGCTTCAAGGACTTTTCTTTTAACTCCTCATGCTAAGGCAGCCACATGTGCTTCTTTCCCAAATGGAAAGAACACCAATGATACTCTATAACCTTAGGCTTTTGTATGCAATGCTCTCCTTCCAGACACGAATACAATTTGTGCTTCCAAATTTGTCCAACTCTGTATGGCTAACCGATTCAGGTCTCTGCTTACTTTCACCCTCAGAGAGATTAAATCTAAAGAGCACCCCACACCCACACTCACCTTCTATGTTCTTACCGTCTGTATTCCAGGCACATGAAAGTGTGCCTGTCAATAATAACTCTCAGCAAATATATGTTAAATGAAAAAAAGAATAAATAAATGGATGCATCCAGGTGAAAGGGAAGAGATATAGCAAGATTGGGTTTTTATCCATAGTAGGCTGTTTATAAGAAAATATTCATAAGTATAGTAGAGATATGAGGAACCACCTGCTTTTGAAATTTTTTAAATTTTATTTAAGAGAGAGAAGAGAGCACATGCGTGAGCAGGGGAGAGGGGCAGAGGGAGGGAAGAGAGAGAGAGAGAGAGAGAGAATCTCAGCAAGCTCCACATTCAGCATAAGCCTGATCAGAGCTGGTCCCACAACCCTAGAATCACCATCTGAGCTGAAATCTAGAGTCGGATGCTCACTGAACTGCACCACCCAGGTGCCCCTGCTTTTGAAGCACTTTCTTCCCAGGAGATTTCTCTGTGGTTACTTAGACAGTTAAATGTAGACACATTAAAACTCTGGTACTAGAAAAAAAATTAAAAATGAGGATTATATTTCAGAAGAAATTAGTTCATATCAAGTAGTGTCTATAACCAAAAAGCACCATTTTTCAACATCAGGTCTTCAACACGCTAGCTTGAACTAAAATACTAGTACCACGGTAGCATAGGCATATTGCTTTGCAACACTGGTCACACATTTTATCCAGTGGAAATTGAATTTTAATGATCAGTTTCTTCACTTATTTAAGGTATTCGTTTATTTGATCAAGTTCAACTTTACAAGTTTAAATTGTAGCATTTACAGTTTAAATTGTAGCATTTCATCCACATATATTTCGTGTAAACGGGCATGTGTTATTTGGAGACAAATATGCAATCTTGCTTAAGTGGATTAAGTCTCATTATACTGATCATATGCAATATGTTAATAGGAAAATGTTTTAGGAAAAAAATTCATCTTTTCAGCATGCTTGAAAATTTAAGGCTTGTTTTTTTTTCTACACGCATGCTTTTCTACTGATCATGTAAAATGGATTTAGAAAAAAAAAAAGGCTTTAAAAATGATGACTGTTTCTAAGAATAAAAAGAGCTCTAAGTTTCTTGTACCTTCATGGAGGAAGAAAGAACAGAGTATACCATGCTTAGATCATCAGCAGTAAGAGTTAGCAAAGGAAGAAAGTTGAGAGCAGAAAGTTCCTCTGGCTACATTTTCAATGGCCCAGCCCTGGTTCTTAGGTGCCACAGAATTTGGTCTTTCATTTCCTCTGTATCAACCCAACAAATTTTCAGTAACAACTAAGTTTGATTTCAGTGCTTTACAGTCTAGAGACTGCTGTCATAAAAGACTGTCCCATTGGTTCCTCACAATTACCCAGTAAGGCAGGTGTTGATATTTGTATCATTTTTGCAGTCAACAAGCTTGAGTCTCAATGAATGGTATGATCAAAAACCAAAGCAAGGACATTTGACTCAGCAGCTCACTCTTTTTTCCATTAAATCATGCTGTTTCTTTTATTTCTAAGATATAAAATTGCTCTGGTCATTTACCTCGCTATTCTCTCAGGCTTCCTGAGTTCAGAGCAATATTGAATGATTATGCTTCCCTATAATTGTCAGAGACCTCTAGCTATAAAAAACATATCACAACTCTACCTCTGTGAAGTAATATAGCATATCTTGGGAGTTTTTCATGCCTTGCTATGAAGAAAAAAAAATAATTAATAAGCAAATCTGCTGCTTTATTTATTTCTTCTCTCATTTTTACATTAGGTTGTATCCCCCTAAGATTTAAGTTCCTAAACAAGAATTGACAGTAATCAGGACAATACAGGCTGCTTTTTTCACAGAGTGTAAGGAATGTTGTAGCTGGCTGCCTCTCAGACTGTTGGCACTTTAAAATGCGGCTAGCATACATGATGTGTTTTGGATTTAATTTAAAGGGATATTATTTTTTCATTCTGTCATTTATAGAAATAGAAATTGCAGAAACCCCTGGTATGGGAAATTGTTTCATTATTGTTTTTAAAGCTCATTTTCCTACCTGTGAATATTAGTTATCCAAGGTCACCATATCAGAAGACTTCCAGTGCTGAGTCACATCTAATTCTTTTCCCCTTCTGGGTTCACACAAGGCTGAGACTTCCTACCATGTGACTATGTTTGGATAATGGTCTGCGAGAAGAAATGATGAAGCATTTAATTGTTGATGTGAGACCCTTCTGTACTCTTCCCTATGACTCAGCAACTCAGGAGACATCAAGTTCCAGATGGTGTAGCTGCAAGATACAGAAGCTTTATAGCCAGGGTCCCCATGTGGACGACACCCTGCGAAACTATGTGGGCCATGTAAGCAAGAATGAGAAACTTTTGGGGGTAAGCTGAGATTTGGGGGTTGTTTTGTTGCTGCCTATCTTAATTAAATACCCTAAGAATCAAAAGAACATAGGAACTGGATTCAGACGATTTGGTTGACATCCAACTTAATAACTCTGTCAACCTGGATAAGTCCCTTAAATTTGTTGAGTTTCTTATGCTTCCTTTCTAAAATAGAGATGATAAAAAATATTCTGTATCTACTTGAAAGAGTGACTACGAAGATCAAATTGCATAGTGTATGTTGAGTCACTCTACAATATATATTCATAAATGTGGTGACACAATTTTGATTTCTTTGATATTGTGATTTTCTGATTAAGGGACTTTCTTTTCCTAATCACCTACATTCCATATCCATAGAAAAAGTAGATAAGAAGACCAAAGTTAGAATATAGGAATGAACGAGACGCCATTCTTTATTTGTTTTAATCTACTATAGGCATACTGTGGCTCTGATAATTAAATTCAAGATTTCTTAGAGTTAAGTATTCCAGATTCAAGTTCATGACATCCAGCTGTTTCAAATTTGTCTATATGTTTTCCTCTTTACTTTTGAGCATCAGAAAACCAAGACCCTGTCTTCGATTTCTTTTAGCACAAGTTGGAATACGAAGTAAACTATGTGTTCAGAGAGCATCAAACCAGTTTCTCTTATTTCTTACATTCTTTTTTTATGCTTTAAATTATTTATTGAGCACAAAAAATATGGAACGCTTCACGAATCTGAGTGTCATCTTGGCTCAGGGGCCGTGCTAATCTTCTCTGTGTTGCCCCAGTTTTGGTATATGTGCTGCCAAAGTGAGCACTAGTTCTTGAATTCCTAAATCAGATTGCCCAGTCCAACAAAACAAAGAGACCAAGAAAACCAGTAGGCATTGACTGGACATCTCCTTTACTCACTGAATGGGCAAAACTAAGAAGAGAAACCAACATACAATTAGCTTTCTACATTTTGCACTATGAAATCTGACCACGCTTTGTGTTCTGCCCACATAAAAGATGATGGGAATATGGTGTGACGTGACGTTATCACCTAATCTCTCCATTGAATAAGCAAAGACAGTGCAATCATTAGATGTTCTAGGTAATGGCTAAAAGTAGGCTCTCTGAAGCTGGCTCCACTGATAACTGAATTACCTTGAGCATGCAACTTGTTTATACCTGTTTTTCATCTATAAACATGATATAAAAATAGCACATAACTCACACAGTAGGTTTAAGAGTTAATGGGTCCAAATCTGTGTTTCTTTCTACGGAATACCACATTTAAGTGGACCAATTATGGTTTATGTCTAAATTGAAATGTAATCTGCTACAAAATTATCCTTCCTTATTTCTGGTAAAAGTCTTTTCTTCTTGTTACTCAAATAGGAGAACTCTATGTGATGTGGGTTTTGTTGTTGTTGGTTGGTTGGTTGTTTTTTGTTTTTGATGCTGCACCTACATCTCCTTTCAAACCCAACCAGTAGCCCAAACTGGTCAAATATTGTCACAATAGAGTCTCTTCCACTTCCTTTTTGTCGCCATTTCACAAATCCAGGCCCTCATCTTCCCACTGCCTTAATGCTCTGGGCTTTCTACCACACGTTCTGCTGTCAGTGACTTTCACCTCACCCTTGCTAGAGTGGATAGAAGAGCTAGTCTTATATTTCTCTTCAAAGATATAGTTTTGAAAAAATAGACATTTGGGCTCATTTCTACCACTAAGAGTATTAAATTATTTAAGGAAGAAATCATTAAAGTAATGAAGTGGTAGGGTTTTTTTTGCCCAATATAGTAAGCCACATATGAATTTATAAGAATAGCAATGTTCCATTTTATATATACTGCATATAAATTGAATGGCCACACACTCATACACACACATATATGTACATATACATATGTATATATATTTATATATATAATGTGGCATTGTTTTGTGTGTATATATATATATATATATGCGCACGATATACATTTTAATGTCTTCCTTCTTAGAAGGTACAATGATTCTTCACCAATAGATGGGTATCTATGCTAGCATGAAAATGGATGTGAGTCATGAATTCAGATCCAGTAAGAAATTCCTGAGTTTCAGATTACTATACAATATTTGAAGAAAGCTTTGAAATGGGTATCGTATTTTTACATTGGACATTTGTTATTTGACTTGATGCATTCCCTTTCTGAATTTTATAAGGGCCTCCACATTACCTACACACACACACACACACACACACACACACACACACACACACACACACAGACTTATAGAGAGCAAACAAGGGTGAGGAATGTGCTTGTCAGCTTCAATTTTGTATAGATAAAAATGCATGAGACCAGGGGATGAAAACATAGGAGCAAAGGGACAGGAAATGTCAAGCTTGATAGGTTATGCTGAGGGAAAAGACTTACTCTAAAAATAAGTCCTACCATTTAACCTGCTGGTGTTAATTTGATTTTATATTCAGCAGGAATATTCTATCAGCGATTAAATCTAGATTGTTATTCTATCAAGCTAAGACTTTTGTTGTTCACTGAGCTGAGTATCTCAAAGCTCTTAATCTGTGATTGTCTTTCAGGGAAGTATTTAAAGAATTGTACGAATTCAACTACATAATACACTATCTTGTGGCTTAGTGCTACCCAAAAGTCTCTGGCGCCTTAAAAGTTATTGTCATTAATATGTTGTTTCCAGGTGAAAAACTCCCCCTTCCCCACAAGCATGACTCTTGAAAATCAACCTCAACCAAACATAAAACAATGCATTCCAAACGCTCTTGTTTTTCCTCATGATTTGTAAATTGAACACAAATGAGTGAAAAATGGAGATAGTCTGCAGCAGAGTTCCACCGACCCCTTCCATTGTCCCTCAATCATTTTTTCCTTCCCTCAGCCAGGAGAGCTGATTCTAGCTGGTAGCAGGTGTCTTATCAGAGTACCTCATCTGTGAATGACTGTTCACACCTAATTTTCCTAGCAGCATTTAATTTTAATGTGCTACATTCCCTCGTCTTCCTTGTTCTAACGCTAATCATTTAGTATCTCTGTTGTTAACCCACTCCAGGGATGGCATGCAGTGAGCCAACATTCCCCTTTTCTGTGCCCACAGCACATATAATCAATAGCCACATTCTTTCCTACTGAGTCTAGACATCTCTGGAATTCTTACCTCATTGAACTTCAGATAGTCTTCAACAGTCAATTATGGCTAAAACCTACTTGCTACTCCTGGGTTACTCATTCTCTTTAAGACACATGTGTTATAAAAGTTCAGGAGAAGTAATGATGGATCTCAAATTTATTTTTTTAAGTTATCCTTATTAAGTTAACTACATATGTATATATATATGTTTGTATCTATATAATTATCATACAGGCTCATTCTTATGACAGGCATTGACTCTTGTTCATGTTTACTCAAAAATACTATGAAATGAATTGAATATTATGAAATGAATATTATGAAATGGATAATCATGATATTAAGGATGGATATATATATATATATATACATATATAATGATATTAAGGATACATATATTATGATATTAACATATATAACATATATATATATATGTTTTTAATAGCCATAAATACAGGTGCAAAAAGTAACAACTTACTCAGTCTACAGAAAAAAAAAAAAAAAAACTACCAGAGTACAGCTTTAAGGCAACATGCTTTATTTTATGTTTCCCAAATGGGTTGTACTTAGCTTGATTATAACACTTGCCACATTGCTTTCTAATTGCTTCCTTTCCTGTTTCACTGACTAGCTCCTTAGAAGCAGGAGAGCCTCACTTCTCTTTGTATTGTCAGCACACTATTCAATTTTTCCACATAATAATGGTGTGACAACTGTTTATATAATAAATAACTGATTGAATGAATAATATATTTTTTAACCAGTAGTCTTATATTACTCTGCTGTCATGAAATTAATTCTATTCTTAGCACTTTGATAGCGTTTTAATTTTCTAATCCCAGTGAAATTTTGTGCAATGCCTATTTTCAAATGTATATTTGACCTTAGGAAAATCACCCCGCCTACTTTGTTTTTTTTTTTTTTTTTTTACAATATTACAGAAATTGACCTGTGCTCATTCTTTAAACAGTCAATTTATTGCTAGTAATTAGTTTAAATTGTGAAATTAGTGTTTAATAGCTATAATCCTTAAACTGTAAAAGTAATTATATTGACGTAGGAGGCTGTAAAGGTTATCATACTCACACAACAAGGTGAACTTGAAAGTATCTTTGAAGGAGTTCAAAACCAATTTCAAATTAATTAAATCATCTTTGAGCCTTCTGAGAAGTGTTTAGAACTTGAATTTTTAATAAAATAAATATTTTAAATAGATTACATTCACTCTTCTCTTTACAACCCAAATATATTTCCATAACAGAAAAAATCTGAAAAGTCAGAATCTGATAAAAGGTGAATTACCATGTATTTATTATCAATAATACTATAAAATTGCTTACAGACCATCCATAAAGGCATAGATTTCTTGACCTTATCAAAGCAGAGATTTTTAGATGCATAAAATGCTGACATACCATTAGATATATTATAGACTATCCCTTAAACCTTGTTTATTAATGGTATGGTGCTAGTTGCTTCAGGTAACCCCACCCCTTCTGAATCCTCAGCTTAAACTCACCCTTTGGAATTTTATTTTGCATCTTGAAATTGAGCTACCACTAGTCCTTTCCAGTTTCCCCTAGTACCTAGGCTTGGTTAAATCCTGATGGTTATGATTAAACCCTACTTGCATCTGAACTCTGTTTGACACCTTAAACAGGCTTTGAAACATTTGTAAGGGTTAATCAAATGAAGACATGGTAGCATGAAACTCCATGATGGGTCAAGCAAAATACATGTGGGTTAGCATTATGAAAATACAAAGTGAGGGAAAAGGACTAAAACTAGATGTGGGTAAGGAGATTAATGAGTTAAAGTTGAAGAGAACTTGCTCACAAAGACAACTCGTGTGGGAGTCTGAATGCCATCTTGCAGGCGAAGTGGAGTGATTGAAGAATATTGACTGAGAAAGATGCATGACACTGATGGGCACCTCAAGGATGTATTTAAGAGCCAAAGAGTGGAATGAGGAAAACCTGAGAAGTATCTACTGAACTCATCTGGACAACATACTGAAAGAAGGGATATATTGGAATAGAAAACAGACTGAAAAATACTCACAAAACAGGATACTGCGTGTCAGGGTATGGGGAGTGACAGGAAGAGACTGTGACGTGACTTATAGGTCTTTAGTTTTGACAATTAAGCAGATTATTGTGCCATTTATAGAGTTTGGAACATATGGGGTGGGGTTTCCATTTTGGACATGATGATTTTGAGATGAATATGGTACAATCAAGGGTTAATGGGTAGCCAATATTGTGATACTTGAGTGAGTAAACTTAGGACATGGTTTGGGTTGGAGAGACATATTTATGAGTCATTAGCATATAAACAGTTTTCAAAAGTAAGAGAGGTGATGGAACTATAGAACTAGTATCAAGAGAGCATGAGTAAAAGACAATTTATAAGGGATTTCAAGGGTTAGGCTGACAAAGAGATGACAAAATAAAAACAAAATGAAACAAAAATCAGAGCTGTTGAAGACAGCCCTGGAAAAACAAAATTTTCCAGGAACGTGAAGTCAAGAGTGTCAGATGCAGAAGAGAAGCAATGGCCTTGAAAGAATGGGGGCGGAGGGCACCTGACGTATCTTGTCTTTTTGGACGTTTCTAAATGTTTTTATTATGATATTATTCTGTTAAATCAATGATGGGGAGTTCTAGTATGCTATCCTGGTGTAAACCCAGCACGTCCTATCCCACCTGTGGATTACAACTACAAAAAATCTGTTAAAAAAATCAAAACATCTACTACCTAGGTAGTTGAACAATAAAAACAGGCAGATTGTGAGAGGGAGTCAACATTTGGAGAAGCAGTGACAAGGGAGTGAGTTTTACATTTCTTTTCTCTTCAGGCTTTATCCCACTGCACAGGTACTAGTCATAGAGTGGCACAGCTAAAACCCCAATAGAAACTCCAGCTTCTACAAGAACCAGGAAATAGACCCCTATGTATGGAGAGTGTGCAGAGAATGATTATAACAGGTTCAACCTCTTCATCATTGAAAAGAGCCTTTATGTGAGATTCAGGAGACCCAATTCTAATCTGTGGATCAATAATTTAGATCTGTTTGATTCAACCCCTTCAAGTAATTGCATTATTCTATGAAAAAAAAAATGGCTAACATGACACTTTTCTGTTTAATTTCTCTGTGTTAAATGTCAAATATAGCAATGTACTCAAAAGAGCTTTTAGATGATCATAAATTTGTATTTAAATATGTTATTAATCGGATTTATATTTCTATTGGTTTATAACCTCCGGCATTTTTACAATATGGGTCCATACTCTGGACATCATCTGGTGTTCAAGTTCAAATAATTACCATGACTTAGCTTATCTCAGTGCATTTAATGCGATTGTTATTTGATCAGCTGACATCATACTGTAAATGTAGGTTTTTTTTTTTTCCTTGATTCTATCTGTCTTTATATTCAAGTGTAGATGTAGTGTCCCAGTCTTTGTCTGTCAGGTGTTTCATTTAAAGCTCCATGTCTCATGAGCAAGGAAAACCCATTTAGCAATGATGGGAATCTGCTCTTTATGGCCTGTGACTTCTTCACACTTTTCTTTTTCCACATAATTATAGTTCTGAGAGGTTTGTGAACCAACTTAATCACTTGGAAATCATATCACTTCGACTGTTAATACCCTTCATAATTATGACCTTTGAGTTTCTAAACCAGTGCCACTGGAAGAAGAGCTTAACTTTTTGCTCTTTATAGTAGTACTTGGAATAATTACAGTTTTTGATATAATTGATTTAGGAGCAGATGTCCAGGTCTAATTGAATATAGCACTATGAATTCCTTTCAGATCAGTTGCATTCTGGGTAATAATCTCAATTGTAATCACAAACTGGGAGTTTTCTCCCTTTCCCTTATCTCCTCTCCTTTTCGCTCCACTTCTCTTTTATTCCCTTTCTCTTCATCTTTTTTTCTTCTCTTCCTGCTTCTTCTCCTCTTTTTGCTCCTTGCTCTTTTTTTTTCTCTCCTCTCCCCCCTCCACTCTTTCTTCTCTTTTCTCTCTCCTTTCAGAGGCCTTTTAACCCTTTAAATTTTTTTTAATGAAGGACCAACATTAAAAAAATATTTACTCTCTGTAGTTAAATGTAAATGCATCAAGTATTTTCAAGATAATGCAGACTTAAAAGTTGTCAGATTTATAAGGAAAATAATTTGCATCAACAAAATAATCTGAGTCTCATATGTCCCAGTGAACTACACATTCTATTCTATCTGTTTCACTGACCATTTCACATAAATAGAAGAACCCCTGCATTCAAACAATAGATGGTGGAGGAAGAAAGAGTCTCGAGTTTCTCAAGCTTCCCTTGGTACTTCATTTCTCTCCGAAATCAGTACATCTCCATTACCACAGCGCAAGCACACTGTCAACATTTGCTAAAAGTTAAAAAAAAAAATGGAAACACGTCTGGAGACAAAAAATATATATCGCTTTAAATTAGAATATTAGTTTAGGTTAAAAAAGCTTTTTGGGCATCTGAGACATTTTGAAGCTGTATGGGAACACAGACCTGGAAAATGTAATAATTACACCTCACAGAAACGATCAATATTGGCCTAAAATTAAACTGAAAATGTAGAGCGGAGTTTGAAGTTAGAATAATATTTTCAATCAAAATCTATTTATTGTTTATGCTCTATGCTCTCTTGACTTTAGTTATCTTTTTCAGATTAAGCAACAGCTGAAGTATATATAAATCTACTAAAATTTACATATAAACAAGGTTGATATATCAATTACTTTCCATCTAATTTAGTAACGATTACTGAATAATAACAACACTAACAAAAATGACAGCTACCATTTTAGAGAATATGACTGGCATGATTCCAAGGCAATTCACTTACTACCCCCCCCCACACACACACACACATTTCATCAACACAATGAGCTTGATGTTACTATCTTTACGCTACAGGTAACTAAGCTGAGGTCAGAAAAAAATGACTAAATTGATTTGAACACTGGCTTGTCTGATTATTCTTTTAAACAAAAAAAGTTGCTACCTTGTACTAGGAAAGTACTAAGACTATGGAAATGATGAACACCTAGATCTTGTGTTCAAGCCATTCACACTCAAAATTGAGCAGGTAGGCTACATATTCATAAGCCAATAAAATCAATAAAGTATATGTAGATAAATGCAACATAGAAAATTTTACATGGTAAGGTATAGAGCTAGAAGGCAGGAGGCAGTATACTGATAGAGTAAACCTTAGTTCTGCAGACACTAGTGGAGAATTCTCACTCATAGCTCTTACTTCTGCCACCTAACTACAGTTCAAAGGCTGTGACATGCACATTTCTAATTTGTAAGGCTATTGCCTCTGAAAATGCATCATTGTCATTGGAAAAGATGGTCCTCTAGGTTGTGAAAGCCTTACTGTCCCCTACCCACCATTCTCTGATGAACAGTTGAGTTGACCCGTATATTCTGTACCCTGAGTGGATGGATATCTTGAACTCTCTGCAGAGCAGGTCTTGTGTTTCTGTATTATACATCCAGCCTATACGAAACCATCCAACAGGTCAAAGTATGAAGGAATCAACTCTCCCTTAATGGAATGTGGAGTGCCCCTCATAACACCACCACTTTGCCATCATCATTTACAGATTTTGGAAAATAAATTATAAATCATTTTAAAGATTTTATTTATGCACAATAAAACCAATGGTATTTTCCTTTTCCACATCCATTTTTTTTGTTTGTTTGTGCATCGAGTGTTGTGAATAAAGAGAGTAAAAATGTTGAGTGGGTTCTCAATGTTTGGATAACCTGAGATTTGGTGAAAGCACTGTCTTCTGATCAGTAACCAAATCACAGTGATTAGGGATCACTACTGAGGAGAGAGTACTGCTAACATGCCAAAAAATCATAAGTAACACGAAGTCACCAGGGGAAAAAGGGATTTATGAGCATGTGAGGCAGTGCTTGCAGTGCACTTAGCTAGGTGGTTATTTTGGTATGATTTGAATTTTTTGAAAAACTAAGTTTATCCTACATCAAAATAAAAAGCTTCTGTACAGCAAAGGAAACAGTTAAAAAAAACTAAAAAGAAACCTAGTGAATGGGAGAAGAGATTTCCAAGTGACAAATCCGATAAAAGGTTGGTAGTCAAAATATATAAAGAACTAATACAACTCAACACCCAAATTGGCAGAAAACATGAACAGGCGTTTCTCTAAAGAAGACATCCAAATGGTCAAGAGACACATGAAAAGATGCTCATCACTAATCATCAGGGAAATGGAAATCAAACCTTCCATGAGGTATCACCTCACATCTGTCAGAGTGGCTCAAATTGAAAATATAAGAAACAACAAATGTTGGCAAGGATGTGGAGAAAGGGAAGCTACTTGCACTCTTGGTAGGAATGCAAACTGGTGCAGCCACTGTGGAAAATAGTATAGAGGTTCTTCAAAAAGTTAAAAATAGAACTATCCAATGATCCAGTAATCACATCTTTGGTTATTTACCTCAAAAATACAAAAACACTAATTCCAAAGGATACATGCACTCCTATGTATATAGCAGCATTATTTTACAAAAGCCAAATTACAGAAGTGGTCCAAGTGTCCATGGAGAGATGAATGGATAAAGAAGATGTGGTATATATACAATAGAATATTATTCGGCCGTACGGATGAATAAAATCTTGGCATTTGCAGCAACATGGGAGGGGCTAGAGAGCATAATGGTCAGTGAAATAGAGAAAGACAAATACCGTATGACTTCACTCACCTGTGGAATTTATGAAATAAAACAAGTGAGTAAAGAAAAAACAGAGGGAGAAACCAAGACACAGACTCTTAGCTACACAGAACTGATGGTTAGGAGAGAGGAGTTGGGTGGGGGGTTGGGTGAAATAGGTGAAGGGGATTAAAGAGTACATTTGTCATGATGAGCACTGCATCATGTACAGAATTGCTAAATCACTATATTGTATGCCTAAAACGAATATAACGTTGTGTGTTAATTACACTGGAATTAAAATTTAAAAACTTAGAAAAATAAGATTATCATTTTGTAAAGCAATTTAAAAAATGCTGCCCTCAAAATAAAACTACTGACTGCCATGAAGTAGTTTGATTTCATATAGCAATTTTCCTCAAATCGTATTTTTAAATGCAACTACATTTAATTTTACCTCTCATCATCATGGATTTTTTGATAATAATGTAAACGTTTACATCAATCTACTTTTTTTCACTTTTGGCTTTAGTGTTATTTAGCATTTATGTTTTAGGCAAAATTATTTAAAATTATATTTTCAACTGAAAATATGGATAGGTGGCTTAAAATAGGAAACTTTAAGCATAGATTTGAATAAATGGAAATGCACAAAAATCATAAAGGAGATTCAGAAAAACCCATGGAATGTTGCAAAAACCATGTGCATAGTAAAAAGATGGAAGTACTTTCCTAACCACAATGAGCAGGTACTTATTAAAAATCAACAGTAAATTTAGAAAGTCAAGGACATACCAAAATGAATATTTAAAATATTGGTTTCATTATTGTAAATTTCAAATGCACATAAAATTCGAGATCTTAAAGAGAAATCCGAAACAAAGCAAAAATTTTGTAAAGCTATCCTCCTTCAATAACACTAATCTATAATATTATTTTTTAATTAGCCCTTTTAAGGTATATTTCTCAGTGAAAAAAAAAATGAAGGAGGAAAGAGCATACATTACTCTGCATTGATACCTCCTGGAAAAGAAGTAATAAATATATTCATGCAGTTTATATATGTATGTATGTATCTACATATATATCTATGTATCTACTTACGTATACCCCTCTTATGTATGGAAAAAGAGTGACAAAGAGAGAAATTTGTGTGTTCACAGATGTATGATTTCTGCAACAAAAACTAAGAAGTTAGTAACAACAGTTGTGTTGGAGAGAAAATTGGGAGGCAAGTCAGGTGAGATGGACACTCTTTGCATCATATGTATATCCTTTTATAGTGTTCAAACATTCTAGAAATCATGCTAATTTCCATTTCAACAATAATAAATAAAACCATACACATAAACAAAATCATAAAATTTTGAAGAAAGCTCACCAGAAGCATTTTTGTACCTACAGTCAAGACATCTATACTGAAAGCAAGATAATGACCAAAACAAGTAAGCCAACAATCAATAATTTTAAGTGCTCTTTTCAGTCATTTGCACGATCACCTTCCAAGGAAAAATGAGTACTATAAAAGGTACTTTGATGACTCCCTGAGCTGTGAAAAGGGTCAAATCTGTTTTGGACTAGGGAAAAAAAAATCAAGTTTCTTTTTAATCACCAAACTGAACACAGGCCCTTTTAATGCCTTAATTAGAATGATGCCAGCAAAAGGGGCATCTGAATGTGTGCGAGGGACATGTGTGCAATACAGTAGAGGGCTGACTTTCACCTGGTGTTGTTTTATTGGACCTTGCTTGGTATCTTGTTGTTGTTGTTGTTTTTTTTCCAGTGAGTCAAAAAGAATGGTTAAACAGTAACTTTTGTTATATTTAATGAGCTCTTTTGTACTTTACATGAACAGGGACCTTGAAATCTCACTTTGCTCTGGCTTCATGGGAGAAGGTGCTGGTAAGAGTTTTCAACTCAAGGTTGAATTGTTATCTATCTCCCTGAAGGAAATAACCAGTGAAAAGAGATAAGAGCTATGAGGGGTTAGGAACTCCATACATTTTAAGAATAAAGAGTGGCCCAGAGTTGACAAACTCAGCAGATTTATTTTTAGTACTAAATTTCCATCGACACTACAAGGCACTATAATATTTTTTTCTCTTTTCTTCTTTTTAATCTACACTTAACAAGATCACACCAATGAAAATAAAACTTTAGCTTTAGATCTAGAATGCTCTTTGTGGTGCTATAAGTAATTTGTTTTAATTCACACACTAAACAACAGCATAATTAGTAATGTGACTTAGTTGAGAAAAACACTTGGACTGGGATTTCTCTGTACCAATAGAAAAGGCAAACTGGCTGCTCAAATACCATTTTACTCTGTTATATATATGTGATTTTTTCTCAACAGAAGCATATTTTTAATGACATTTTCCACAACTGCCTAAAACCACTGCTTTATTCTTTGGTACATGCCATTCTGAACAGTGATTACTATGATATACTCATAAATCAGTGGAAAATATCATTTGAATCCATACATTTATATGCATCAGAATTCTTAAAATACTAGGACACCAAGGCAGATAATAGGAGTTTGCAAGAGGCAGCATCTGACATGTGATGAAGGCTCAGTTATCTGCATATGAAATATTACTTGATTCTAAGGGGGATTCAACAATGTTTTAGGCAGTGTGCTAGGTATTTGCATGTGGCATTCCATTCAAAGTTGAAAGCAACACTTACTATGTAGTAAATGCTCATTTCCTCCCAATTCCATGAGCAAAAGCAACACTATGTAATGCATACTATTTAACCCCCCATCATATAAGCGACTTGCCTAAGATGGTAAATCATAAAGCTGAATTTGAACCAAGGAAATTTCACTACCTATTCTAACCACTATAAACCCTGCAACTCTGTAAACCCTTGAGGTAGATAGGAAACTCTTTTGCTCTGATGGTAAATAATTTAAGACAAGGATTTCTTAATAAAAAAGCATTCCTAACCCCTTCTGGTTTGGTGCTGTCCAATTGGAATTGATTTTGGCTCAAAAAATTTCTTAAAATTTTAAATATGCCTCAGTTTATTTTTAACAGTTCCTGTGTCAGAAGGGAGAACCAAAGGAGACCCTTCTGCCCCCACAGGCAACCCCTAGGAGCAACAAGCAGCCAGACACCATTAATTGTTGGGCCATTTAAGCTCTCTGTTTCCTCACTGCCTCTGGAGGTGGTAGATAAGTCCCTGTAGGATCCTGGATCCTAGCTCCCCAGGTTTTGTGTTATGAGCTTGCAGACTTAATTTGAGCATTTCTTTTTCTGGACAGTATCCAGGAGCCAGTCAGTGTCCACTAGGTCGCGGGTATGACTTAGAAACCCAACTATGTCTGTGTCAGACTGGGCCCAACTCAGAAACTAGACTGGGGCCAGTGTAGGACTGCAGGTAAATGAAGTTTTGTTTTAAGACCGAACAGGTAGGTTAACCTTAAACTTATCGAAGTAATCCTGAATTTCTGTAGCCACAGTAGAGAACTTTTAACCCTATTAGATAAACATATGCATTTACAAAGTGCCTTGGAGAAAAAAAGCATCTCAGCCAGGCACTCATCACAAAGGGTAAAGGGAAAATTGTTTTTCCTCCTCTATAGATTCTAGTGACCAGGGTGAGACCCTCCAGCACGATACACTAGCTCTGGAGCCTGCAGACAGTGTCCTGGGAAAAGCCAGCAAAGGGTAAGAATTTTTACCAAAGTCTGCTCTCCCAGATCTCTACCTATTGTGCCTAGTTGATAGTGAAGGGTAACATTTTATAACAGCCCTTTCAAAATTCAGACTGGCAAGAAAACAACATTAGTTATTGACCTTTTTTCTCTCTTAGGAATAGCTCATGCATGCCTTCTTGTTTGTCTCATTTGTGTCTTGAGAGCATGACTTGATAACTGTCAGGTTGGGGGCCCTCAAAATGTGGCCAGACAGTAAAAGGGACCAGATATCGTCACCTCAAAATAGGTCTCTTTAGCATTGAGCTAAAAACACGCAAAACCCAACAGATTCAGGAAAAGCTCTTCTCTCACCTTCAACTACCTAAGATTACATTGGAAAGGGAGCCTATACTAGCAAAAGAGCTATTACTAGAGATACCTTTTTACCTACGACTTTATCTGCCTAACAGGTTAACCTTTGTTTTCCAAACATCTCTTGCCTTTTTGTCAATGGCCTTTCTTCCCTTTCTATCCCCATACCCCTACACCTTTTCTTAGCTCAGGATGTTACATACATCATGTTACCTGGCTGCCGTTGGACTCTCATATACTTATGGGACTACTGTATTTACAAAATTTGACTCTGTTAATCTGTCTTAACTCAATTCAACTATTAGACAAGACAAAAAACCTAAAAGGGAAGAAGAGAAAAAGAGAACAATTTTCTGCCCCTGTAACAGAACTGTGGGTTACTTCCCATTTATGGTCAGATATGGCTACACAGAACTGTGGATTCCACTCCATTTACAGGTAGAGTCCTACTGACTGTTGCCAGTTGTCAGGGCAATTTTAAAGGTCTTTCTTTCTTTTGGTTATCTTTGGGAGTTGCTCTAAATCTTGGAAGGGTTACATGTTTTGCATCTTCTCTGAAGACTCCTCTTATGTCCATGGGGTTGTTCAATGCTGCCAGGAATATTTATTGTTTGTCCTGACTGAAACCTGACAAGACATAAAAAAGGATTTTTCTTAAGCAGCTCTATGGTCAGAAGTTGGCTAAATTAGAAACTGATATTCAGAGACTGATACAAACTTTTTTCTAGGTCTTCTCCTCCAAGCTAAAATAAAACTATGTACCCAGATGGAAAGAAAAAACATTCTGAAGCCATTGTGGAAGAATTTACTAAAATATGTCAGACATGCAGCTCTAAATCTGGAACAAAGTGATCTTTTGATTTGCATCTTAGTTGAAATTCTTATCGCTGATATAAAGAAATAAACCAAATCACGTAGTTGAAGGGCTTGGTCAGTCTCCTGATCATTTAGGTTGCAACTCAATTCTCTGAGGAATTAAAACAAATGCTATTTGTCTTACAAAAGAAGTCGTTACAAGAACAGAAATGTGACTCTAGAAACAATTCCAACTATCCTTTTTGCCAATCCCCAAACCTCTCCTATTCATCTCAAAAGGTAAGCAGGTATTATAAAATATCTGGATTTGGGACACAGCCCTTCTGGACAAACTTAAATCATTTCTCTCTGGTTATGAGATGTAGATCTTCTCCCGATCTTTTCTAGGGCCCAAGGGCTATGTCTTGCACTTCAGTGCAAACTTCAGGGCGGTGATTCTCATAGCACAAACCTGAATAGATATACACTTATAAAGTTGTACAAAGTTTGTGGAAATGGAATCTTAGAAAAGTAATCTTATGCATAGTCAAGTGGCCTAAAACTGGAATGGATTTATTTAAGTTTTTAAAGAATGGGTTTTAATATTAAAAGTATACTGGTGCATGGGGCGCCTGGGTGGCGCAGTCGGTTAAGCGTCCGACTTCAGCCAGGTCACGATCTCACGGTCCGGGAGTTCGAGCCCCACGTCAGGCTCTGGGCTGATGGCTCGGAGCCTGGAGCCTGTTTCTGATTCTGTGTCTCCCTCTCTCTCTGCCCCTCCCCCGTTCATGCTCTGTCTCTCTCTGTCCCAAAAATAAATAAAAACGTTGAAAAAAAAAAAAAAGTATACTGGTGCAGAATTAGAATTTTATTTTCTCTCTGTTAAAAGGACAAAGTTTTCTTAAACTATTAGTTTTCTTTTGATATCGTGAAAGCAGTTTGTTTGTTTTACGTTTTGGGTAATATACCTGGGGAACAAAAATTTTGTGTCTTACCAATATATAAATTTCTGATAACTTTAAGAACATAAAACTGAACTGGGTAAGAATTTCCAGAATAAGTGGAAAAACTAGATTCAAGTAGAAAAAAAGATTAATAATGATATGGTGGGATTGAACAAACTAATGAAGATGATTAACAGTTTTTTACAACCTTTCCTTTGAAACATTGCTAGTTCCTTAGTGTTTTATTTTTCCAGATTTAAGGATAACTTTTTTTTTCTTAAGCTATCGTGACTTACAGTAATTTTGTAAAGTATACCTCTGTCAACAGAACTGAAACATTTACTTTTTCTCCCTACCTGATCCCTCTGGAATTTGGAAATTTACTATTATTATTTTCATGGCAATACAATTATTGCATAAGTTCAATAAAAACACATTCCTCTGTAAAAAGACAGAAATGGGAACATTAGTTATATTATCAAGGCTTTGACTAGAATATTTGACATTAGATAACCAAGGCTTTTGACTGGTCATATCTGAGAATCTGAGTAAAATCAGATATGACCAGATAGTTTTAAGGAACTAAGGCTGATTTTACAGAGCGAATAGAATCCCTTTGGAAGAAAACAGCCTGGAAACTTGCTTAAGAGGTTCTGAGCAGCCTTACCAGGTAAGTAAGGAAGGTCACTTCCTGGTAGGCCCAGAAGCCTCAGTCTTGTGACTCTCAAGAAAAGAGTAACTCACCCAAATCTATATGTACTGCAGATGAAGTCTGATGGTGAGTTCTTGGACTGTCT
This sequence comes from Lynx canadensis, assembly GCF_007474595.2. NCBI lineage: Eukaryota > Metazoa > Chordata > Mammalia > Carnivora > Felidae > Lynx > Lynx canadensis. The sequence continues at coordinate 52,809,347 of NC_044307.1, read as the reverse complement.
TCTTAACCTGGAGATGGATAGGCTTTTAAAAATTCAAGCTAAGGTTTCTTATGAAGGGTTGTAGCAAAGCAGACTTAAAAGAATCTATGTGGTCAATCACTATTCTTGCTACACTTATGTGTAGAGGCTGCTTTTGCATAACAGTCTTGAACAATAGAAACTTGAGCAAGGCAAAAGGGCCCACAGGGACTCCAGGGCTGAATGCAAACAGACCCATTAAGCAGACCTACCTCGAAATAGCCATAGGCCCTAACTCACCAGTGGGCTACTTACAGCCAGGCACCTTTACCAAAAAAGGGAAAATTCCCTATGGTTCCCATACTTCCTCACTCCACCCTATACCTATAGCCCCTCCCCACTGTCTCTTGCCAGACAGTCTCTCCTTTCCTGTCCTACAGGCTGCTCCCTTGCAATGTATTCAATAAACTTCTATCTCCTTTGTTCTGCCTTAGGCAAATTCTTTCACTACTCACACCTCAGGCCCCAATCCAATTGGAAAAGATCACATTATATAAGTAATCAGTCCAAGTTTAATGCAGTTAGATTTATTTTGCAAACAAATTAGCCTTACTGTGATTATCTTTGATAAAAATGAGGGTGATTGTAGAGGAAATAATGTTTCAGTAGAAAATCATAACACAGCCTTATGAATATATGATTCTAGTCCTGTTCATTGTCTTTGTGGTTTTGTTAAATATCTATAAACTGAACTGGACCCTGAATTCTTCTATTTTCCCCAAATATTAGGCTACAATTCTCCAGACTAATGCTTCCAATTTTCTCCCTCTTCTGATTTCAATCACTAAGAACAAAGACTGTCCTTGAGCCTCCTTGGAAAAGACCATACCAGGTCCTCCTCATACTTAGTTGCAGTCAAACCTCAGGTCCTTGAATCATGGGTCCACATCGCTCTGTTAAAAAAGGCTCATCTAGACTCTGGGCACTGCTTACCAGCTGGAGATCTAAAATTACGATTGACCAAGGAGGTTCGTCCCCAGAAGCAGATGGCATCTTGAGGTGGACAGCTCTCTCTCTCAAGATCACAGATCAAGATCTTCATCTCCAACATGAAACCTTTATTCCTTTTGCCTTTTTACTACTTGCTTCTTCCCTGAGTGCATGGGAAGAGGATGCTTCTTAGCCCTGACAACTATCAGCTGAATCTACTGCGAAGGCCATAGTTGCTCTCCTGCTAAAGTGGTTTGCAATAACAGAGCTGTTTAAGATTACATATTAGCTTAACAGGGAGGAGTCTATGCTACAACACCTCTGGTATTGTAGTGAACGCAGCACATTAACAAATGAGCCATTTGGCTAAAAAAAGAGTTGATCTCCTTTTAGGTGTGTTATTTGGCTTAATTGATACCAGCTGGTTTTACTCATGGGGTCCTGGCTAAGGACTTTATTTCAGTCTCTTGGGATTATGCTAATAGTTGTTATAGCCTCTTCAGTATCCAATATCCTCTCAAAGGTCTTAAATTCACTGTCAAAGCCACTGGCAGTACATCAGATGGCTTCACTGTGTTAGGAGAATCAGAAACAAGATGAGCAATGAGATGAGTAGCAAGAACAATTCTTCCACATATCTGACATCATAACCTATGAGCTTCGCAATGAGACAAGAGCAACCTACCTTTAATGACTGCAAGTGGTGCTGATACCAAATTTTTAGTCTTCCTGTCATGTACACGTTTTACCTTCCATGAGAGGGTGACCAAAAGGCCGAATTGTTAAATTAATTAAACAAGGAATCCATTAGACTGATGTGGCTATAATGCCACCGCAGCCTAAGTAAGCAAACCAAAACCTAGTCCTGTAAATGCCCCAAGGTTTCAGAATCAAAATACAACGACAACTAACCACCGCCAACTAGACTTTATAGTCAACCAATAATGTCCCTATTTCTGTATAAAATTCCTCTATAAAATTCCCTGAGCTCCTGATGGCAGAATACTCCTAACCAGTTCTGGTTTGCTGCTGCCCAATTCCAGTTGATTTTTGCTCAAATTCTTAATTTTTATTACTTAATATTTAAAAATATTTATTTATTTTGGGGGAGAGCACAAGCGGGGGAGGGGCAGAGAGAGGGGGACAGAGGATCTCCAGTGGGTTCCGCACTGACAAGCTGACCACAGACAGCCGGATGTGGGGCTCAAAATCACGAACCTTGAGATCATGACCTGAGCTGAAGTGGATGCTCAACCGACTGAGGCACCCAGGTGTTCCCTTAAATTTTTTAAAAGTCATATTGTGGAGATTACAAAATACTACAAGTTCTATGATAAAATGTGAAGCCTTAGAAAAATATTGAGGGATATGCGTGGTTTCTACTCTGCAGTCTAGCACTTCAGTAAAAAGATTGAGAAGCACTGCTACTTGCATGATTATTAACTATCTTTTATCTTCCTTTCTGACCCATCTCAAATTTGGAGGAGGGTATCAAGACATGGATAATTTCATGGGGTATGTGAAAATACGTGTCATATGTGAGTTTACCATATGAACCTCGAGTCTGAGCTGCATTTAAAAGGTAGTATAAATATGTAAGAGCATGTACTAAGAACATACAATGATACTTTATATAAAGTAAAAGCCATCCTTCCCTCAAATTCATGCCTTTCAGATGTACCATTATTACAGAAAAATAAGAAGGCATTTCTTTTAACACAAAAACCTCATGGCCTTTTCATCCTCCTTTCTATGAAGTAAATGTTTACTTAGTCAAGAAGCTTTTTTCCTGAGCATGTCCTTTTACTTGTTTCTACTTAATCATCAACAGAAAAGCATTCCTCACACCATAGGATTATTATTTTGAGATAATTAAAGAGCACACACTAAATATATATGGCAGATCAACACAAACCATACATATCAAAGCCGTTACTGAAATTGTGTCAAAAATACAAAAAAAAAAAAAAAAAAAAAAAAAGATCTCAGAAGCTTAGGTTGTATAATATATTCCATTTGAGATTATACACAAAGGCTTGGAAAACCACTCAACACATTGTAGAACTTCAAAGGACAAGGAAAAAGCATGTAAATGGCTTTGTTTTCCTTTGTTCTTGTTTCCTTGAGTTGTGAAATAGGAACTCATGAGGCTGTCAGGAGCCACGCCTAAAAACCACTGAACTAGTAGTAGCACCATAGAATCCTAGAGAAAAGACTTTATTCTCTATGCCAGACATTATTAACTATTCCCTGAAGCTTGTGGAAACCTATGGAAATAACTTATTTAGACTACACAGTGTTGGCTTTTTTTAAAAAAAGGAATTGTTTATCAACATTTAAAATGAGGACATTTCTGATATTTCAGGTTTTCTTGGGCCATTAGGTGATCTGGTAACTCTGATCCTCCATTGGGCTGTTGCCATTAAATAGCAACTGCCTCTGTAAGCTCCCCACTGTCCTCTTTACGCCTTCTTCCCAGACTGCTTTACTTCTATTTTTTGCCTGGTTCCTACAGGCATTGAATTTACAACTCTTGCCTTTCCTCAAGTTCTACCCTCCAATTTTCATATTTCTGTTCATGGCATGCCTATTTCCATAGTTTAAGCTCAAATAATTTCTCAGTCTTTTTTTTTCCAACCTATTTATATCTTTTATTCATCTCCAATCAGTCAGAGTCTAAATGTCCATAAGACATACTACCATTGACCTCATCTAGGACATAAGACTTTCTGCCCACATGGCTGTGAGTAGACTCCTAGCTTAGTTCCTGACTCTCTCTCTCTGCATAATGAGCCCCAACTTAATTTTCCTAAATTTACCTTTTTATTTACTAACACATATCTATTAGTCTTGTCAGGGTATCCATTGAAGCGTAACACATTTTGGGTCTCTTTTTCCCCCCTGGGGTTTTTGGAAGACCTGGGGTTTTCCTTTGCCCTCAATGACCAATGACCTCTCCCTTTTTCAAGATCCTTTAGTGCTGATTATCTAATGACACAATACTAATTATTTCCTCTAAGCTTTTATTTTTCCAGCTTTAATTCTCTGTCTCCTCATAGATCATAGACCTTTCCATGGTATGAACTATGTTTTCTTCTGTATATTCAGCAATGTGGTGGGCAGGACATGATATTTTATTAAACATATTTTTTTAAATGAAGTGAACTGAATTGTATAAATCAAAATACCAACCTCGTATAGTCTAATTTTTAATCATGATAAAGAATCTTTAAACAGGGGAAGGAACCAGCAACACACCAAGATTTGGATCCCTACCACCACCTAACTGTGAGATCAGAATCAAATTCTTTAAGGATAGAATGCCACAGCCCTCAGTTCTAAGCTGAAAATAGCAATTGAGAATATCATAGCAACCTCGCAAAGGTGTCGCAAGAATGAAACAGATTTACCTATTTAACATGCCATTTACACTACCTGAGGACAGATAGCACTGGGCATACACGGAGTACCTTATTAGAATTGTATTTCAGAAAAGGAAACCAAAGTAAGGTCATTCAAATAGAACTCATCACAGAGCTAAGTTTTACAGGCAAAGAAGTAAAAGCATCTTCAAAAAAAAGTGGAATAACTACCCATAAGGAGGAGAATTAAAATTGATTCACATATTCATTTATCAAATAAATATTTTTCCATGTCCTAGTCTGCACTCAGCACTATGCTAGACAGTGAAGATACTGTAGTGAGAAAAACTAGACATAGTTCCTAACCTCATGGGGTTAATAATCTGGTAAAAGAAATAGAGACAGACATTTAAAAATAATAACAAATATGAGCATTAGAAAGAAGAAATTCACAGTAGCATGGTAACATAGCCAGAGAATGTAACACAGAAGGAAAGGGCTTCTGTGATAGTTAATTTTGTGTTTCAACTTGATAAAGCTAAGGTATGCACAGATAGCTGATAAAACATTATTTCTGGGTGTATTTTTGAAGGTGTTTCCAGAAGAGCTTAGCATTTGAATCAGTAAACTGAGTAAAGAAGATTGCTCTCCCCAGTGCTGACGGATATCATCCAATCTATCCAGGGCCTCATTGGAACACAAAGGAAAAGGAAGAGTGACTTTGCTCTCTCTGCTTGAGCCAGGACATCCATCTCTTGCTGCCCTCAGATATCAGTGCTCCTGGTTTTTAAGACTTCAGACTGGGCCTGGGATTCACACTGTCCCCAATTATTTGTGGCTTCAGGTTTGTAATGGAACTATACCTTCAGCTTTCCTGGGTCTTTAGTTTCCAGATGGACATTGGTGGGACTTCTCAGCATCCATAATTGTGGTAAGCCAATCTCTTATAATAAATCTCTTTTTCTATATTTGTATATATCCTATTGGCTCTGTTTCTTTAGAGAACGCTGACTAATATAGCTTTCCTGAGAAACTGATTTTTATTCTAAGACCTGAAAATCAACACATGTTGACCAGGCTAACGGGCAAAGTGGGGAGAGGAGTGGAGAGAAAAGAATAGACATGGGAATGGAAGAATGAGATGGATTTAGAAGAATGTTTCTGAAAGTGAACACGAAGATGCTTAGTAGAATATGACACTACAGAAATAAGACCAGCATGGCTGAATGGAAGCCTGGACCGGAGGAGCTGCACACAGAAAAACTAAAGAGGCAGAGGCTACATCATAAAAGCCTTTTAAATACATTCAGGATTTCAGATATGATCATTAAGGATAATAGGAAACCACTCAAGGACTTCAAATATGGGAATAATGTGGTCATATTAATTTTTATTGTTGTCTTTTGAGGTTTGTTGGGGTTTGTTTTTATTTTTAGATAATAGTCACCATGTCTTTTTCTTGGAAAATGATCAGGTAAGAGAAAAACTGGATGTGAAGAGATGGGTAGAGATACTAGCATGGTGATTCATACATAGTGAGTATATTTTTAATTTAGTCCTTGCTCTCTTTCGGGACATCCCATTCTTGTTCCTAATCTAAATGTCGTGCTTGAATCTAAAGTTATTCTTCCTTTCCTGGGGTGAGATGCTCAGATTAGCCACCTTTCTCATCACTATATTGGCCCTGGAGTGAATAATGCACCTAATTATATTATTAAATAAACATGGCAAACCAGTCCTTTATGAGGGGCTGATATTGATGCCAAGAAAAAGTTCTTTCTTCTTGGGGGGAAGCCGATGCTAAGGATCATGCAAGTCCAAGCTGGGGCATCTTTTCCATAGCACAAAAAGAACAAGCTTAAAAAGCTAACCCAGCACAAAGAATAGCTAAGTGGGAATTTGGATTTCTGTCACTGAAAACTACAAAATCCTAAAATCAGCATGGTAGTGAAGATAATTAGAAAAAGACAGAACAATATACTATATAAAACTGAATTTAAAAAGATATAAAGTCATTCTTGGCATTTAGTGAAAACAGCTAGACTCTAATGTATTAGGTACATGTGAGAAGACTGACACATGCAAGACTTACACGTTTGTTGAATTTTTTCTGATGAAGAATGAGAAATGAAAAGTAGAATATTTGTAGCAATTTATTTTGTCACCAAAACTCTGTCATAAACATGGTATAAAAATGTCGAGCCATAGATTTCCAAAGCACAGATGGTGTTCACAATTTTATTTTCTATGTTTTTTGTCTCTCAGCACAGCTCTGAAGTAGTATGCTCCCCAGGTGGCAGAACCCGATGACACTTCTGGATTCATTCTATATATAGGCATTCTCGTGGCAGGCTGCTGCTACATGGTTCTGGTCTTTGTTGGGTTTGTCAATCATTCTCTATTGATTCTGAAATGATGAACTCGGTGAGTTCATGCAGTAACAAGTGATATTCTTAAGTAGTATCGAAACTCTGTCATATCTGCAACACTTTTCCAAGAAGTCATGCTAAACGCAGAATGATTTTAAAATAGACTGAATAACCAGGACCTAGAGCAGGTCAATTTCATCAACAATGCCATGCTTTCTTTAAACACATTTCCATTAGTCTGATGACATGGGAAATGGACAAAATTGAATGTAAGCATACCAATGGAAGCTACTTACATTTTCCTTTATTTTAGAGCTTGATATTTCCAAGAGGGACAACACATTAGTAGAGTGTGGCTTACTGGATTAAGTCTCAAAGTCTCCAATGTCAAAGAACTTTTGTAAGGATTTGTGATTGCCTATTAACTATAGACTTTTCTTAGCTATCGGGCTCCTGAATAACACATTCACATTCTTTTCTACCACCTTGAGAAAGTTTCTCCCTTCAGTTTCTATGACTCTAAGCTTTTCTGCTTCTCCTGCACCGTTGACACTTCATTTCTCTGTTTTGTTTTTTGTTTTTTGGTTTGTGTGTGTGTGTGTGTGTGTGTGTGTGTGTGTGTTGTTTTGTTTTGTTTTGTTTTTTGCCTTCAGGTTCTATGAGCCACAGATTCTATTCAAAGCTGTGCATACTTCACCCCCCGCCACCTCTAGTTCTCCCTGACTTTGGTTCAGCTCCCTATTTCTGTCAAAAGGACCCTCGCAAATGTATATACCCATCCATCATGTTAAACTCAACATCCTCAAAGTAAAAATATCAAATTTCTTTCCAACTGTGCCTTTAGATATAATTCTTCAAATAAAATGAGACACAAACAAAACATAATTTGAGTACTGAAAGCAAAAAGGAACATATTTGAATATTTTATTTTCTTAAATTCTTATATAAAATTTCTCATCAAAAGCAACAAAATATATTCAAATAGATATCCTATCTTCATTCACATTAAATTGTATTTTAGAAAAAGAGAAAAAGATGTACCTCTTATTTTCCTCTCACTTTGTTTTTGTTGACTTAAGTTTTTGTATTTTTCATAATTGCTTTTGCATCATGGCAAAATATTAATATACATCTTGTTTTCCAAAAGTTGATCTCCAGGAGACTATACAATTTATTTTTATCTGCATTTAAATGAGACATTCTCGGGGCGCCTGGGTGGCTCAGTCGGTTGAACGTGCAACTTCGGCTCAGGTCATGATCTCACAGCTCGTGGGTTCAAGCCCTGCATCGGGCTCTGTGCTGACAGCTCAGAGCCTGGAGCCTGCTTCTGATTCTGTGTCTCCCTCTCTCTCTGCCCCTAACCCACTCCATCCTGTCTCTGTCTCTCTCAAAAATAAATAAACATTTAAAAAAATAAATAAATAAAAAATAAATGAGATTCTCATCCAACTGGATCCCTTTACTATGTGCTGCTTTGTATTTTGGGTGAGGAGATCTAATATTAATTGCTACCTTTGTGACACCAAGCCGGACATTTAAATGAAACATCTCCTTTAATCCCCAGGATGACACCATGAGGTAGCTATACCAAGTTTTTCAGCTGGTATTTGAGCTCAAATCAGTTTAATCCATCACCTACACTATTTCTATAATACCAAACTTACATCCTAATAAATAAAACATATTCCAGGCAATGTGCTACATATGTTTTCTCTCTTAAGGGGGGCCATTGGGTTTATAAAATTCTGCAAATATATTTTGTTGATGTACTCTGATCTCATAGTTTCTAACTTTTACGTCAAAAGCTATGAGACCAAAGTTAATCATTCAACCTGTACTTAAGTAAATGCACTCATGAAAACACAGAGAGATATTTAAGATTTCAAAATAAAGTGCACACTGGAGATTTGGGAGGGCTTCTTCATGACTTAGTTTATTCCTTTAGCATGGATTTACAGAATGGCAATCTAACATATTAGCAGCAATTTTTTTATTTTGTTTTCAATTTTTCAAAATATTTGTTTTCTCCATCTGGTAAAATTATGTTGACAAAATCACCTAATTCCTCTCTTCACATTTGATACTTTTGATGGTAAATATTTTGATGCAAATATTTATATTTATAAAATGTATTCTTAATCTAGAGGTAGGGATTATATCTTTTTCTATCTTCATATATGACTTAAAATGCCAACTCTATAAACAGCACACATTAATGTTGAAAATGTAAAATCACAGTCAATTTATAAGTTTTATTAAAATAATATATTAACAAGGTTAATAAACAAAATGTCACCAAATTTAAAAAAATCTCACTCTCAGAGACTGAAACAATTGGTCCCATCATTTAAGTGTGTGTATGTGTATGTGTGCGTGTGTTTGTTTTAAGTCATCAAATTTAAAACAGGTCACTGATTCTCCATTAGAAAATCTGAGGAATTTCTCTTACTACATTCTTAATCTATCATTCTCCAGGTATATAGGGATTATGTATCTGTAATATATATAGCTATTCTTTTAACTGTATTTAAATTGTATTCTTATAGCTCTATTTTTGTTCCATCAACTTCATTTTTTTAAAGTTTATTTATTTATTTTGAGAGAAACAGCACAAGTGGGGGAAGGAAAAAGAGAGAATCCTAAGCAGGCTCCACACTGTCAATGCAGAGCCCAGTGAAGGGTTCAACTCCACAAACCATGAGATCATGACCTGAGCTGAAGTCTGATGCTTAAGCAAATGACTCACCCAGGTGCCCCAAATTTTTTTTCAAAGGTTTACTTATTTTGAGAGAGAGAGAGAGAGACAGAGAGACAGAGATACAGAGAGCATGTGAGGGGCATGAGCAGGGGAGGGGCAGAGAGAGAGGGAGAGAGAGAATCCCAAACAGGCTCCACACTCAGTGCAGAGACCCACATGGGGCTCAATCTCATGACCATGAATGAGATCATGACCTGAAGCGAGATCAAGAGTTGGACACTTAAACGACTAAGCCACCAAAGGGCCCCTATTCAATCAACTTGGTTAGTCATTTCTCAATCCTCCTGTGGAAGATGAGAATCTTGCCCCTCTACATTTCCCTTTTCCTTGTTTTCTTTCTTCCTCTGAACCCCTTCCTACTTCTGTATTATACTGTATTCTACATTCAAACAGAAATCATCCACCGTTAATCCATCACTTGTATCTAATTGTGGAACACTAGTAACATCGTTTAAATTTTGTTCACTCTAAACCTAGGCATGACAGTAAATATGAATATGCTGAAAGTTAAAACAAAATTGCAAGGGAACTCAAACACTAGCAAAATCTCTTTCCAACTTGCTTCCCCTGGCCATTGCTCAAGATCCTTAATGTGGGCTGGCTGTGCATTGCTAGGCATTAGCATAATGGATATTCTCTCCTTTCCAGTTCTCTTTGTTTACCCAACAGCTTCCATTATAAAACTTCCATTGGAAGATATATCAATAAGAGACCATTTAGCTTCTTTTGGGAACAAATATATAAATGGAATAGAAGAATAGAAGCTTCTCTTACCTCAACTACAGAATCTAGGTAATTTATGATTTGAGATATAGGATGTATAGTCACCAACACGGCTGACCATGGCCTTTTCAGAAGTAAAAAAGAAAAAGTCCCTTGGAAGCGAGTAATGCCAGATGAGGACAAATCCCCTCAATGAAGGCATGCGGATATTTTATTGGATAATAAACAGTCCTAAGATTCTGACACCTAAATAACCTGTGAGTCCCATGATATTCTCTGAAGAGACCCCAAGAGTTGAGGGTACAAGAAACTCAGTCCTCCTAGCCAGAGGCAGCATGCTTAATACATGCTGAAGAGGTTGTTACAGTATACAACAGAAAATGTGACTCTGTCATGTCTCAAAACAACATATCAGAGTGGATTCACAGCCTGTGATACTACTACAAATAAGAACCACAGGCCTTAAAGGGCAGCCCTACTCACAAGTTCCCTAATGCAGTTGAGGCAATTTCCATCCCCCACTTCTTAGCCTTTTTAAAAAATGTTTATTTATTTTGAGAGAGAAAGAGCACAAGTGGGGAAGGGGCAGAGAGAGACGGGGAGAAAGAATCCCAAGCAGGCATCACTCTGTCAGCGCAGAGCCTCATGTGGGGCTCGAACCCATGACCACAAGACCATGACATGAGCCAAAACCAAGAATCAGAGGCTTAACAGACTGATCCACCCAGGAGCCCCTCTTATTCTTAATCATACACACGCAATTACAGTATTCATTTAAAAGTACAGCTTGGGGCACCTGGGTGGCTCAGCCAGTTAAGCGTCTGACTTTGGCTCAGGTCATGATCTCACAGTTCGTGGGTTTGAGCCCGGTGTCGGGCTCTGTGCTGACCACTCAGCAGCCTGGAGCCTGCTTCGGATTCTGTGTCTCCTCCTCTCTCTCTCTGCCCCTCCCACACTCATGTTCTGTTTCTCTCTCTCTCTTTCTCTCTCTCTCTAAAATTAACATTAAATATTTTTTTAAAAGATAAATTCAAGTACAGCTTTGACCTTGTTAAGATAATATCTCAAAATCAAGAAAAGCAGTTAACTTCACTTTCTGCATGTGTCTACCAATTTATGTGGCTCAGAAAAGATTATCTGATAAAAGTAAAATAAGTCATATTTTAAAGATATTCTATATCTAGCTTGATTTTTCTCATCTATTATATACACAGCAGTTTGTGGTACAAACATATAACCTCACATTTGTCCTAACATGGAATAAATGTCAAAGATTAAAAGATATAACCCAAAGAAACAAGCAAACAAAAATTCAATATTTTACTTCTACAGATATATCATTATATCTGTATTATACATTATAATGTTTATTTTAATATATAATATATAATTATATATCTAAAGTATATACATATACCTACACACACATACCCCTCAGGATTATATCAAGATATAATCAAGAGACATATATATAGATATATATATCTCCATAGGCCACAGAAATAAAAGACTTCCAACTACGCAAATAAAATGCGAAAGGAAAGAAAAATTTGTACTCACCTCTCCAAATCTCAATAGGATTTAGCTTTTATTAACGAAGCAAGCAATAACTGAGAACCCCAACCAATAATCTTTTAATTCAGAGTAAAAAGACATATAACAAGTAATCCGTGGGAAAAGTGAATTAGTTACCTGATTGAAGAATCTATGGCAGGTAGGAATGGAAGACAGGGAAAGGAGGTTAAGTCTTTATCTTACCATTTCGTTGAATAGATTTTTCAGTCTGGACAGGTAAATCAGATAAGCTGGATGCCTCTAAACTGGGTGGAGAATCAAAATGAGAGGAAATTAGCTTTGCAACTAATGAGCAATGTGAGTTGAACAGAAATGAACAAACTGCAAACTAAACACCCATAATTTGTAAGACATAAGTTTCACTGCGAAGTTACTACCTGTGAGATTTGCTAACACATACATCAAAACACATAAAGTGAAATGCAGCAAGAAGTGAACCCCAAACCAGAGAACATGGCAAAGTTAGTAAGAGTGTTGTTTCAAGACTAAATAAGCAAGTTCACTGCTAACCCACGTCATACCTCTTATCATCATTATACAAGTCCTAATTAAAAAACATAGACTTTCCAAACAGAATCTCTTTTATCTTTTATTAATTACAAACAGAAACATTTGATATAAAATAAAAGCTTAAATACTACACCATCCGCCTACCCTCTCACACACACACAAAAAAAGTAGAAAGAAATAACGAGACAAATAAATTGTGTTTTAGTGAAAGGTTTTCTGAAGAAAACACAAGTTCAAAGAAGTTGAAAACTCAGAGATAAAAGACAAAATTAAACATGTATAGAATTTGAAAAATTTACAGTAAAATTAAAGAAAGAAATTAAAGTTGAGCATCTGCAACAGAGACACTAGGGTCTTCTATATCCAGCCATGATGAGATAACAAGGAATGAATATACTGTCTAATCTTAAACAGAAAACTAGACAAAATCAATGAAATAACAGTTTTTATCTGTTGGATAACAACCAATGCAGAAATGTGATCTCTAAAAGAAGGAAAATAAAAACAGACCTACAATCACTCCAACTTTCTGCCTGAAAGCAAATTTCACACTGCAGAGCATGTTGGTCTCACTGAGTAGAGTGGATGTAGATCAGATTTCAGGAAATGTGATGCAGCTGAAAACTGCAAAACTAAATTCCAGATTGGAGGGAGGTAAACAAAAAATGAACCCCATAAATCTTCATGGAACCCCATAGAATTCTTGTTGTATCAAAATTAATACATATATGGGTTCAACTCTATAAGGTCAGACAATGGGCAACTACTGATCTTCAAGGTGAATAATCCATACAACTCACACAGAACCAGAATCACTTGAATTCCCATCAACTAGATTGAAATGATTCTGTGGATCACTCAGAGCACACCTATCAGAGCATCTAACCTATCCCTGGTGCAGAAAACTAGTCTAGACTTACTCTGAACAAAATTTGAAATAGGATTCAAAAGGCTCAAACTGAACAACAAATAATCAACCAGGTAACAGGCCAAGTCTCTGAAAATAAGATCACAAAACCAGACACTCAACAGCATAAAATCTGTAATGCCCAGCATTCAATCAAAACTAATGTGCATATTAAGAAGCATAAAAATGTGATCCAGGGGCCCCTGGGTAGCTCTGTTGACTAAGCATCCAACTTCGGCTCAGGTCATGATCTCGTAGCTCATGAGTTCAAGCCCCACGTGAAGCTATGTGCTGACAGCTCAGAACCTGGAGCCTGCTTTGGATTCTGTGTCTCCCTCTCTCTCTCTACCCCTCCCCTTATTGTGCTCACTCTCTCTCTCTCTGTCAAAAATAAACATTAATTTTTTTTTAATGTGATCCATACACAAGAGAATAGTTATAAAAACAGACTCAGAGGGGCGCCTGGGTGGCTCAGTCAGTTGAGCATCCGACTTCGGCTCAGGTCATGAGCTCACAGTCCATGAGTTCAAGCCTCACATTGGGCTCTGTGCTGAGAGCTCAGAGCCTGGAGCCTGCTTCAGATTCTGTGTCTCCCTCTTTCTCTGACCCTCCCCTGCTCATGCTCCCTCTCTGTCTCAAAATAAATTAAAAAATTTTAAAAAATTTTAAAAAAACAGACTCAGAAATATGATGAAATTAACATAGAAGGATATTAGCACAGCTATTATAACTATGCTTAAGTATGGTAAGGAAAGCATGAACACAGTGAGGATAGAAATGAAGGATATAAAAGATATATATGTAATCTCTAGGATGGCAAAGATAATATCTGAAACAAAAAATCTCTGGGTATGATTAACAACAGATAGGATATTACTGGGGAAAAAAGTTCAGTGAACTTTAAACATAGCAATATAAACTATTAAAAATAAAGCACAAGAAAAAATCATTTAAAAATAGTAATGGTGACTTATGGAACATTCTCACGTGATCTAATGTATTTGTAATTGGAGATCAAAAAGTAGGGTTTGAGGGGGCGCCTGGGTGGCTCAGTTGGTTAAGCATCTGACTCTTGGTTTCCGCTCAGGTCATGATCTTGTGGTTGGTGAGTTCAAGCCCCACATTGGGCTCTGCATTCTCTCTCTCTCCCTCTCCCCTTCTAGCTATTTCTCTCTCTCAAAAATAAATAAGCATTTTTTTAAATGTAGGGTTTGAGTAGGAAAAAGATTGAAAAAGCAATAAATACTTTCCAAATTTGATATGATTTATGAACTCACAGATATAAAACTGTATCTGTAAGAAATCTACTCCAAACATAATGATAGATGTTGAGGGAAAGAAAGAAAAAGTATGTAACATACCAACACTAATCCTAAGAAGGATGGTATCAACAAAATAGATTTCAAAATCAAAAATATTACCAAGAGTAAGAAGATTTCATAATTGTTGCAATGTCAATTTATTAACAGGAAGTAATCTGAAATAGGTATCTAACCAAAAAACAGCTTCAAAATACATAAAGCAAAAACTGCCAGAGCTGAAAGGAGAAATATATAAATCCACAAAGCTGTTTGGACACATCAACGCTCCCCTGTCAGTCATTTAGTGAACAAGTGGACAAAAAGTTTCTAAGGATATAGAAAACCTTAGTAATCCTCCCTCAGCCAACTTGACCCAGACAACATTTGTAGGACAGTCCAATGCTAGGAGGATGCACATTGTGCTCTAGTTCATACAGAACATTCACCAAGACATACCGTATCCTAGGCCATGAGACAAGTCTTAGTAAATTTAATAACAACTGCAATCACATCGAACATGTTTGCCCCAAAGTAAAACTAAATTAGAAACAAATAGCATAAAAATATCTGGGAAAAAAAACCCAAAAATATGTGGACATGAAACAGCACACTTCAAAATAGGAACTGGATTAAAAAGGAATCATAAGGAAAATAAGAAAATACTGTAAATATAGATTTAAAAAAACTTTCAAAAATGTGGTATACAGCTAAAGGAGCATTCAAAGGAAAATTTGTAGATTTAAATAACTATTTTAAAAAGAACATCAATGCCTTCAACTTCAACGTTAAGAAGTTAGAGCAAACTAAACACAAAGTATGTAGAACAAAGTAAATAATATAGATAAGAGCAGAAACCAACGAAATGGAAAACAAAAACACTAGAGAAAACTAATGAAACTGAAAAGTGGTCTTCAGAAAAGATCAATAAAATTAATGAACTGTTGGAAAGATTGTTCATTAAAAAATAAAAACAAACAGAACTACAAATTACCAATATAAAAGAAAAAAGAAATTACCAATATATTGCTGCACATTCTAAAGGTATTAAAAGGATAATAAAGAAATATTATGAACTTTATGCCAATAAATCTCACAACTAAGATGAAATGAACAAATTATGTAAAAGACAACCTATCAAAATTAGTTCAAGAAAAATAGAAAATCTATGCATCTATGTCAAAGAAAATAATTCAGTTCATAATGGAACATCTTCCTACAATGAATTAATTAGTGTCAGACTGCTCCATTAGTGAATGCTTTCAAACATTTAAGAAATAAATCATGCTGATCCTCTACAAACTCTTTCAGTAAAAAGGGGAAGAAACACTTCTCAATATCTTTTACTATGCCAATATTACTCTGATAACAAAATCAGGCAAAGACATTACAGGAAAAAAATATTACATGGCCAAACACTGAATTCCTTTTCCCTTAAGACTGTTGACAAGGCATAGAGATGTAAAGTCTCCTCATTTTGATCCAAAATTTTGTTAAAGGACCTCATCAGTACAGTAAGGCAAGGAAAATAAATGAAACACATATAACTTGAAAACACAGAGGTAAAATCTGTCTTTATTCAAACACAACATGACTATGTATATAGAAAATCCTAAGTTATCTTTTAAAAAGCGACTACAATTAAGGAAAGTTTCAAATGTAACACGACCCAAGAATAATGTATAAAATCATATATATATGTATATATACATATATATGTATATGTGTGTACATATATATACATATGTGTGTGTGTGTATATATATATATATATATATATATAACACACGCAAATAACAGCAGTTAAAAATCGAACTATCACAGAATCTTCATATTCATAAAAATTTAGGAAAATTTTAACAGGACAGATGTAATTATTATCCACTGAAAGCAAAAGAACACTGATGAGAAAAATTAATAAGACTTAACGAATAATCATGGGTCAGACACTTCGAACTGTTAAGATGTTAAACCTCCTCTCCAGATTCAATAGAAACCTGTTCAAAAAGCAAGCACTTTGTTTGTTTGTTTCCCAAAAGACAAACTATTTATAAAATGTATCTAGAAATGTAGGGGGACAAGAAGAGCCAAAACACTTTAAGAAGAATCACCTTGGAAGACCTAAACTACTTGAAGTCAAAATTTATTACAATGCTACAGTAATCAAGACAGTGTAAAGTGGCATAGAGATAGACATAAGAAAACAATGGGAAGCACAGAGTTCAGAAATGCACTCACACAAGTATGGTCAACTAATTTTTAACAAAGCTGCGAAGATAATTCTATGTCGAAAGACAGTCTTCAACAAATGATGCTGGATTAAGTGGATTTTCAAATGAAAAAAAAAAAGGAACCACAACACTTATCTCACACCATATGCCAAAATTACACCAAGTGGATTATAAACCTATATGCTGTAACTTAAAAAGTAGAATTTTAGAAGAAAACATAGAATAACTATACAACATCAGTATAGGCAAAATCTTATAAAATTAAAAATCCACTTAGCTTATGACTCAGCAATTTCACTTCTAGATTTTTATTCAAAAGAAATGAAAAACTGTGTTTGTGCAAAGACTTGAACACAAATGTTTATAAAAGCTTTATTCATAATGACCCAAAACTGGACTGGGTTTTTAAAATGCAGCATATCAATGCAATGGAATATATTCACCAGTATCAAAGAAGAAACTTTTTTTCAAAGCTTATTTATTTATTTTGTGTGTGTATGGGGGGGGGGGTGGGGGTACAGACAGAGAGACAGAGAGAGAGAATCCCAAGCAGCCTACACACTCTGCACAGAGCCCAATGTGGGACTTCATCCCACAAACCCATTAAGATCATGATCTGAGCCAAAACCAAGAGCTGGATGCTTAACTGACTGAGCCACCCAGGAGACCCTCAAAGAACAAATTTCTGATGGACAACATGATGAGCACAATAATATTAGGCTGACTAAAAGAAGTCAAACACAAAACTATGAACCTCTAGAAAAGATAAATCTAATTTAGAGTAATAGAAAGTATATCAGTGTTTATATGGGGAAAGAATGGGCACTGAAAGATGGGGATTGATTAGCAAAGAGCAAAAGGGAAATTTTGTTGATGGAGATGTCCTATATCTTGACTGTGATGGCCATACAGGTGTATATATTTGTGAAAAAAAAAGACATGAAAAAAACAACACATGTGCTCATGTTAATGTACATAACTACACATTAGTAAATTTTAATGAAAAAACAAACATCATTAGGAGTAGGTAAACACATAAAATACATAGTTGGCAATGAAGTCAATAAAATAGAGGACAGGAAGAAAAAAACAGTATAAAAGTGAAAAGGTATCTGACAAACACATAATTGGTACTTTTTCTGAAAAAGCAATCAGAAGAGAAAAATACTCAGCACAATGATGGAACAATGTTTTTCTGAATTAAAGCAGAATCTGCATATGTAGACTAATATTACATCATGTAGCCAGAAAATCCAATATAGACTGAGTGATACATGTTTTGGATTAGTACTGACCTATGGGAATAAAATAATCTAATAATAATAATAGTAATAATAAGGGTTTACACGTGTGTAGTGAATTGAATGGTATTCCTCCAAATTATATGCTCAAATCCTAATCTTGATATCTGTGAATGTGACCTTATTTGGAAACAGGCCTTTGCATATATAATTAAGCATAATGGAATGAAACTATTCTCGACTTAGGGTAGGTGTTGCAGAAGATCAGTGAAAAGACATGACTACCAGGGTGCCTGGGCGGCTCAGTCTGTTAAGTGTAGATTCTTGATATCAGCCTGGGACATGATCTCTGTTTCATGAGATGAAGCCCTGTGTTAGACTCTGTGCTAACAGCACAGAGCCTGCTTGGGATTCTCTCTCTCCTTCTCTCTCTGCCCTTTCCCTATTCATACTCTCTCTCTCTCTCAAAATAAATAAACAAACATAAAAAACAAAACAAGACATGACTACCAGTTGACCTGTGACATGGACTCAGGTACTCAGAGGCTTTTTACCACCCCCCACCCCATCTTGGAAAGTGGGTTCCTCTGGCCTGTCCTGCTCCCAGAGGCTGCTCCAAGAAGACAGTGATGTGGTGTTGAGAACACCTGCACAGTGGTATGTGACTGAACCCAGTTAAGGTCTCTTTATAACCTTTTAAGACTTGGCAGGTGGGTGGGAGAATCCATTCTTCTTGCAACCACCCTAGATCTCATAGGCAAGTTTCCTTTGCTTATTAAAACTACCACCTACAAACCTGGAGTGGCCTGCCTCTTTCCCCTGTCTGTCTCTGCCCTCTGAGTACAGGGAAAGGTTTCACACTGTATGCCCAAGAAGCTCCTGAGAGGGTTACAAACCAGTAATTGGTGATCCAGGCGGAGACTAAAAAAGTTGGCCTTGTGGGGCGCCTGGGTGGCTCAGTCGGTTAAGCATCCAACTTTTGATTACGGCTCAGATCATCATTTCACAGTCCGTGAGATCAAGCCCTACATTGAGGTCTGTGCTGACAGCATGAAACCTGTTTGGGATTCATATTCTCTCGCTCTCTCTCTCTCTCTCTCTCCCCCTCCCTCCCCCACCCCCCACAAATAAACAATTTTTAAAAAATTGGCCTTGGGAAAGGGCATTCAAAAGGGAAATCCCAAACTGGCCATGGCTGTTTATATGGGGAGGGTGGCCCATAATGTGCAATATTGTGGACCACTTCGGGAATACAAAGACATCTGAAAATGTCAGCCAGTCTAATGCACATGTTGGAGAAACTACACGGAGTCACTTCAGCAACAAAGCAGCACGTGGTAGCTGCAGTGGGTTGGCTTCTACTGTGGGCTATTCACGTAGACACTGATACCCAACTAGAGGCTGAAGCTCAAATTAGAAAGTTACAAGAACTGAGGCGCCTGGGTGGCTTAGCCAGCTGACCATCCAATTTTGGCTCAGGTCATGATCTCGCGGTTTGTGAGTCCGAGCCTTGCATCGGGCTCTGTCCTGATGGCTCAGAGCCTGGAGCCTGGTTCAGATTCTGTGTCTCCCCTTCTCTCTGCCCCTCCCATGCTTATGCTTTGTCTCCATTTCTCAGTAATAAATAAACATTAAATTTTTTTAAAAAAAGAAAGGAGAGCTGAGGTTACAGAAAGTCTGTAGAAAAGAAGTACTGAGAAAAAGATTTTATGTGACTTTAAGTCAAGATGGGAATGGATTCATGTAAGTTTAAAAGAAAAAAAAAGGGTTTTAATATCAAATGCATACTGTTACAAAATTAGAATTTGGTTTTCTTTCTGTTAAAAAGTATTTTTTTAGATTATTGGTCTGCTCTTATAAGAAATTATAAACAAAGGCTTTCTTTACCTTTAATGCAATCTGCCTAGGAAACAAAAATTCTGTGTTTGTCTTCATTGGGTCTTTGATTACCTAAGGAACTGAGTCTTCTCTATTAGAAGAGCTGAGTTTTTTACAACTATGTGACCTTTGTATACGTTACATTTCATGGGAAGCATTGCCAAATATGAAATAATGTCAAACTTTCTTTAGATTTTATTTGTACAAAATTCATTAAAACCTGTTATGTCCTGGTGTCCTATTATCAGTCATCATTTGAAAATATATTTCAAAGAAATAACCAAATTCTCTGGTCAACTGCAATATAATGAACTCTCATCAGATCCTTCACCATGTCCACTTTAAAGTCTTTTGTCATTTGCAGATAGGTATTGTTTCACTCTGAAGGTTTGGCAAAAAATAAGGTCCTGCAAAAGTGCTTCATCTTCAAGGAGATTCATGGAAAAGACAAGTGCAGGTTTCTGATAATTAAGATCAATTTGCCTTCATGTGGGAGGGATACTAATAAACCTTTCAAGTACTTTCCTAAGGCTACCTGCAGAGTCCCACAATATGTCCTGAAGTAGCAGCCTGAGAGCTGTTCCTGTTCTCCTTCCCATGGACAAAATGGACCCATTACACTGATGATGTAACACTAACGTGTGAAGATTTGCCTCTGCTTCAGGACAGCCTGCAGGCTTTACTGGAACATCTGTGATGGAGAGAATGGACAGTGAATCCACAGAAAATTCAAGGCCCAGGCATTGCTGCAAAGCTTTAGGGTTGTCTGGTTAGGTAAGATTCATGTTGGCTCAAATGCTGTAATTCAGAAGGTACAAACCTATGCAATCCCTAAGAATGTGAAGGAGGTGCGAACCTTTGTAGGTATTTTGGGGTTTGGGGGGACTTTTAATGCTCATCTGGCTCAGTGCCTGCATCCCTTATACTGCCTGGTAAAAAAAAAAAAGGCATATGTGGTCTTGTGAATCAGCAACAAGCGATCTTTGGGAAGGCAAAAATTCTAGAGAAGCAGATTAAAGTTCTGGGCATCTCCTAAGTAGGGCTACCATTTGAGTTAGATCTGTCCGTGACTCTGGAAGGTCATGAGTCGGGCACTGTGGCAGAGCCAACAAAAGAGGAGAGTGTCCTAGGATTTTGGCCCCAGCTCTGGAAGGGGGCGGAAACTTGACATACCTCCATAGAGCAAGAACTCCTAATAGTGTATACCAGCACTCTTTCAGGGAAAGCCTCTCACACAGCAGCCAGTGCAACAGCCAGTGAGCTGAGCTCAGAATAGGCTGGCTGATGACTACTCATGAGCCCTGGACATTAACCCTTTGCAGTTACAGTTGGGCTGTTCTAGAGGGATTTGCACTTTGTCTCAGACAATGGGAAACTGAGGTGTGGATGATCAAGAATAAGCCCATGGGGGGGGTCAGAATGTAAATGGAAAGACATTTGAGCCTGTCTGCAAGAACATAAAGCAGTACTCCATTTTTTATCAGTTTATAAGAGATGCCCTGATGATAAACTATCTGATGCCTTAGCTCAGGTATAAGCCTTAGTACACCCTTCAACAGATACAGAAGATTGGGTGCATAGAAAGAATGGCTACCACTGTGCCCAGTAGATGGCATATTGCCAAGGATGCTTACTTGTCCTTATAAAGTATAGTAACTCAGATAATGCAGTCCTATCATGCCCGGTGTGTTCTAAACACTGCCTTACGCAATGGCCAAAAGAACCTGAGGCCATCCACTGGAGTTCCCAACCAGTGAGGCATTGAAATACTGATTATATTGGCCCCATCCCTCTGAGTGAGGTTTCAAAATAAGGCAGGTTTCAGATTACACCAGGGAAGCTCAAGAGGGTTGTGAACCAACAGTAGGCCCTAACTCAGTGACTGCTGCCCTTAAAGAGAAAAAAGAGTCAGATGTGACACACCGGGAAACACAGTAGGAGGCGATGTGAAAAAAAATAAAAAAGAGCAAAGATTGGAGGTGTTCAGCTACAAGTCAAGGAACACCAAGAATTGCCAATAGCCACAATAGAAGAGGAAGAAAAAAGAAAATGAAGCCTATGAAGAAAAAACAGAGGAGGAGGGAAAAAAAGATGCAGAAGAAGAGAGAGATGGTGGGCAGAACATCAATGACAGTGGAGGAGGTAGAAAATCTTTATATCAGTGAGTAAAAAAAAAATAACTCAAATATACCAAAAATAGTTATAAATAAATTTCTAAGAACAGTCACAAGGAGCACAAATTTATAAAAGAGATGCAAAACAAAATAAAACAATAAGAGAAAATAGTTACACACCAGTTATCTGAAAAGAGGTTAATTTTCAAAATGTATAAGAAACTTCTACAAATCAAAAGCAAAAAAATAACCAAATGTTAAAAGCAGATAAAGAACTTATATAGACATATCTCCAAAGAAGACATATAAACAGCCAAATGATATATGAAAAGAGGCTCATTACTGCTAATCATCAGGAAACTGCAAATCAAATCCACAATGAGGTGTTACCTCATACCTGTTAGGATATCTATTAAAAAAGAAAGATAAAAGTGTTGCTGGGGGGTGGGAGAAAAGGAAACACTCGTAAACTATTAGTGGGACTGTAAAATAATTCAGCTCCTATGAAAAGCTCCTCAAAAAATTAAAAATAAAATTGCCACATAATCCAGCAATACCATTTCTGGATATACATCCAAAATATGTGCAAACAGGATCTCAACGAGATATCTTCATTCTGATGTTCCTGGAAGCATTATTTGCAATAGCTAAGATATGGAAACAACTCAGATGTCCATCAAGAGATGAATGAATAAAGAAAATGCGGTATGTACATGCAATGGAATACTATCCAGTCTGGAAAAAAAAGAAGGAAATCTGCAATATGTGATAGCATGGATGAGCCTGGAAGATATGAAAGGTGATATAAGCCAGTCACAGAAGGATAAATACTACGTGATTCCTCCTAATGAGGCATCTAGAAGTAGGTAATAGAATGATGCTTACCAGTCAATGGGGGAAAGGGTATACAGGGAGTTGTTGGGTTTAAACTTAGTACCATAGGATGAGAAATTTCCAGGCATCTGCTATACAATACCTTAGCAATAAGGTATTGAGCACTCAAAAGTTTGTTAAGAGGGTAGATCTCATCATCTAAGAAAAACTCCATGCTTTTCTTTTACTCACATTTGCAACACTTTTAATACCTCATGTGTGGGTTTTCTACAGCAAGCAATTCTCTGATATCAGCTGGGTGTCCTAAGGTTCAATTTAATTCTGACACTAGTGAGTGCATACCTCCCAGGTTAAGGGTTCAGTTCCATTAGACTACCCTCCCCAGCTCCAAAAGCCTAATTGCATCCAGGTTGTCATCCGTGCTTCTGACCAACCAGCTATAAATCGAGGAGATTCCCAGGACCCCCTCCTTAGGTTTGAACATTTGCTAGAACTGCTTACAAAACTCTGGGAAACACTTATGTTTACTGATTTATTATATAATAAGAACAGAGGAACAGCCAGATAACAAGATACATATGGCAAAGCCAGAAGGGTCCCTAGCCCAAGAGCTTCTGTCCCTATGGAGTTGGAACTCACCACTCTCCCAGCACATGGATGTGTTTACCAATCCAAAGCTCTCTGAATCCCATAATTTTGGGATATTTATGGAACCTTTGTTAAGTAAGCACAATTGACTATTAACTCAATCTACAGCCCCTCTCCCTTCCCAGAGGATAGGGGTAGGGCTGAAAGGTTCAACCTTTTAATTGTGGCTTGGTCTTTCCAGTTACCAGCCTCTATCCTGTGTACCTGTCCTAGAGCCCACCAAGAGTCACCTCATTATAACAAAAGGTGCTCCTATCATCTAAGAAGTCCCAAAGATTTCAGAGTCTGTGTCAGGAACCAGGCTCAAAGAGCAAAAAGAACAAAAAGATGTTCCTAGCGCTCTTTATCGTTTAGGAAATTACAAGGGTTTTTAGGCCCTGTACCCGGAACCAAGGTGTGTGTGTGTGTGTGTGGTGTGTATGTATACATATTCTTTCATTTCATACAAAAGGGGGACACAAAGGGGTACCGGGGTGGCTCAGTCAGTGAAGTATCCAACTCTTGACTTTGGCTCAGGTCGTGATCTCATGGTTTGTGAGTTAGAGCCCCACGTTGGGCCCTGTGCTAATAGCACAGAGCCTGCTTGGGATTCTCTCTCTCCCTGTCTCTCTGCCTCTCCCCTGCTTGCTGTCTCTCTTTATCACTCAAAATAAATAAACTTTAAGAAAAACAAAAAGGGAGACAAAAAAACTTTTGGAGGTAATGGATGTTCATTCACACAAATGTATACATATATCTAAACTCATCAAATTGTAAACATTAATTTATGTACAGTGTTCTGTATACTAACTATACCTCAATAAAGCTGAATAATAAAAAACAGCCTTTCTGGAAAGATTATTAAGTGTGTAATAAGTAAATCTGCAAAGTGAGAAGTATTACACAAAAGAGAAGCATTGTAATTACATTTCATTAGTTTTAGAAACTATATATAATTTACTAAACTCACACGCTATTTGTATTTGGAGGAAATATTTTAATTAAAGAGGTGTTTTGCTTTAAATTTTCAAACAAGTATCACTTGTCATTAAAATTCCCTTAAGTTTTTTTTTTCTTTTTTTCTCATGTGCCATTTAAATTCAATATAGTATCAGTCTCCAGGCACAAACATTTAAATAGGTGTCTATCCACCACCTAATTTTTTTGTCTCAGAACATTTTGGTGCTATTTAAGCTCATCTTCTTATTTTGCCTATTGGGTTTGGAATAATGATATGACATGATGTAAATTCCATAATGAGAAATAAAGCCAATGGGCCATAAGAACCACCAAAGAGTAGCTATAATAACACAGTTTATTATCACAAATATGTTTAGGTTCTGTCATTCAACATTCTTTATTCTGCTTTTGATTACTGTGTTTCTGCAACTTTGTCTGATTCAACTACTATTGACATTCCTTAGAGATCCCTTTATCTACATTTATTACCTGTGGACCTAGTCTACTCCAACCCAGCAAGTAGTATGAAACTATGATGAGAGCAAATATTCCAACTTCTAGGATACTAAAGCTCTAATTTGCTAAAGTCCATGTTATGTACTTAGTTGCCTTATTTCTTTCGTGCAAGAAGGTGGTAAATAAGTACACAAACAAAAAACTATAATTATTGGTTGCCTAATCAACCGTACATATACTCAGCACCAAGTTACTGGGAGCTAATATGTTCTTGACACTATTCCAGATAGATACTTCAGGAGAATAAGATAAACATCTTTTTGGTTCTCACCAAACTTATAGTCTAGTAGGTACAATTTTAACGCATCCTTCTTTGTTTGCCTGCCTTAATTTCCCTAAATTGACAACTTGCCCTGGAGACCTACATTAACTCTTTAAACTGGAACCATTTAAACTGGAACCCAGAGTGAACCATTTCTGGGAACTTGACAAAAATGTGTTGTGGTCATCTACATGCTGAGAAAACAAGGTAATGTCACATATGCTTTCTACCTTAACAGAACAGAGAGAGAGAGAGAGAGAGAGAGAGAGAGAGAGAGAGAGAGATGGAGACAGAGACAGAGAGAGGTCTCAGTATGTTATGGGAGGAAAACACTGCATCTATAACTCATGAGCTAGAGATGCTATGTTAAGTTCTGTTATCATCAACAATGCTTCACTCATCATATCAAGAGAAGGTTAAGCCTCTGGTCTCCTTAGCCAAAACTTCGTAAGACCTTCCATGGAAACTTTGCTAGCAGTCAAGTATTCTACTGGTATACCTAGAAGAAAAGTCTTTCCTAACATGATAGGACTGAGTACATAGGAAAGCTAGTTTTGGAATCGAATAGAAAGCAGAGTAGTATGATGGCAGATCTCATATAGCAGGTACAGATTCCCAACTCAGCTTTCTTGGGTGGAGTTTTCAGTGTGGACTGTGGGTCTCTTGGAAAATCTGTGACACGGCGCTCAGCAAAGGATGTTAGGATATTTTCATGTAGAATTATCATATATATTTTTTTTAATTTTTGGTTTTATTTCTTAGAGCAGTTTTAGGTTCACAGCAAACCTGAGTGGAAGCTACAGAGGTTTCCCACGTCCCCAACCCCACACACATATATTCCTCCCCCATTAACCACATCCTACAGATTAGTAGATTTGTTACAACTGATAAGCCTGCACTGACACATCATCAAAAGCCAAAGTCCATAGTTTACTGTATGGTCCACTTCTGTTGATGTGCGTTCTATGAGTCTGGACAAATGTACAAGGATATGTTCTCCCATCACAGCATCAAACAAATCGTTTCACTCTTAACAATCCTCTATGCTCTGCCTATTCACCTGTCCCTTCTCTAATACCTTGTAACCACTTACGCTTTTACTATCCATAGTTTTTGCCTTTTCCAAAACGTCTTGCAGTTGAAATCATGTAGTTCATGGCCTTTTCTGACAGGCTTCTTTTACTTAGGATACATAGTTTAGTTTCTTTCATGTCTTTACAAAGCTTTCTAAGCTCATTTCTTTTTAACACTGAATAATATTCCATTGTTTGGATATAACACACTTTATTTACCCTACCTACTTGAATGACGTTGTGAATGCCTGCAAGTTTTAGCAATTGTGAATAAAGCCGCTAGAAGCATCAATGTGCAGGTTTTTGTGTGGACAAAGAGTTTTCAACCTCTTTGGGCAAATAACAAGAAGCATGATAGCTGGACCATACCCATGGTCATCTATGTTGTCTAACCTATTATCTTCTAGAAGTTATATTAGTTTGCATTTTATATTTATATCTATGATAAATTTTGAGTTAATTTTTGTAAAGGGTATGAATATATTTACCTATTCATTCACCAATACATCACTGTCTTTATCACTGTAGCTTTACAGTAAGTCTTCAAGTTTGGTACGGTCAGTGCTCCAGATTTTTTTTTTCTCTTTCACTATTATGTTGGCTATTCCTTGTCTTTTGTCTCCATATAAACTCTAAAATCAGTTTGTCAATATTCACAGAAACACTAGCTGGGAAATTGATCGGTATTGCATTGAATCTGTAAATTGGGAAGAATCAATATCTTGACAATACTGAGTTTTTCTATCCATGAACATAAAATAGCTTTCCATTTAGTTCTTTGATTTCTTTCATGAGTTCTACACTTTTCTCATATAGATCTTATACATACTTAATCTAATTTATACCTAATAATTTCATTCCAGGGGGTGTTAATATAAATAGTATTGTGTTTTTAATTTCAAATTCCATTTTTTCACTGTTGGCATATGTAAGAGCAACTGATTTTTATACATTAACTTCGTGTCCTGCAATCTTGCTATGATTTCTTGCTAATTACAGAGCTTTTGTGTTTGTTTGTTTTGGTTGGTTGGTGTTGTTTTCTGATTCTTTCAGGTTGTTGGTTTGGTTTGGTTTTGGTGTTGGTGTTTTGATTTTTTTTTTTTTTTTTACATATATCATCTGGAACAGAGTGGCTACTTGTAAGTTCCTTAAACGCTAGAGCAAAACCCAGAAGTCCATGTTTTTATTACATCTTAATGGTGTAGAAATAAAATCATTAATCTAATTGATTTACTTAAACATTTGGATTTTAAAACAACAACAGGAGCACCTGGGTGGCTCAGTTAAGCATCCAACTCTCAATCTCAGCTCAGGTCTTGTTCTCAAGGTCATGAGTTCAAGCCCCATACTGGGCTCCATGCTGACCATTAAGCCTACTTAAAAATTAAATTAAAAAATATAATAACAAGAACAATAACAACAAAAACAGATAAAGATTCTATATTTGAAATATGGGGAAAAAAAGAGCAATGGATTCTTAAACACAGAACAGTATTTCAAGGTATCAGGAAAAGATCCTAAGTGTTTGAGGACTGAGGGTAGGGTAGGTGGAACAGACTCACATATGACAGAGCCAAGTCAGTTCCTGATAAATTCAAAATGTATTCAAGTCAAGCACTGCAATGAATTTTTTAAAGGATTTTTTAAGTGATCTCTACACCTAAAATGAGACTTGAATTTACAATCCAAAGATCAAGAACCACATGCTCTACTGACTGAGCCAGCCAGACATCACTGTAATCAAATCTCTGTCACAGTCACTGTGATAAGGGATCAATTCCTCTGAATATCCACCCTCAGCTTTTATTCTTCTGCTGTCTTCCTCTTCCTAAGACCCAGCTCTGACATACAAAGGCATTTCTACTCCAAGTATCCCTTCTTCTTGCTAAAATGCTTGCTGATCACCATTGTGATTTCCTTTTGGCTTCTCAGAAAGTAACATGGTCTACAGTAATGCTGTTATTATTATCCCAACCTGTAAGAACAAGGAAACACGAAGTGTGGAAGGATGAGTGACAAAGATTTGGGAGGATGATGAATAAAGATACATACAGAGGCGCTTGGATGGCTCAGTCAGTTATGCATCCAACTTCAGCTCAAGTCATGATCTCATGGTTTGTGAGTTTGAGCCCTGCATTGGGTATGTGCTGATAGCTCAGAGCCTGGAGCCTGTTTTGGATTCTATTTCTCCCTTTCTCTCTACCCTGCCCTCGTTTGAGCTCTCTCTCAAAAATAAACATTATTTTTTTTTAAAAGACCCATGTGAGGCTACATATGTGTACATCATGTCATGTGCTGGCATGTGCTTAAAGAAATAAGCTCTACAGTGATCTGTCATATTGTAAGACAAATTTCTCTCCAATGCTAAATTCAACTATTTTTATTACAATATTGCCTCAATATTAAACAATGCATAATCTGCTTATATATCCTATATAATATAAAACCAAAGAATTAAAAGTAATTATTATAAACTCCAAGTAAGCGTTAAAGTAACTTCCATGTCAATCAAGTTGTGTGGGGAGAGCCACTATGTGATACAAAAATTATAAACATGATCTCCTAATCTTGACTATCTTCTGATTACCTTACATATTTAAATATTAGTCATTTTTATAATTTTGAAAAATTATAGTTACTGTTTTAAAACTTTTACAATGAAAAGTAGTAATAGGAGCACCTGGGAGGCTCAGTAGGTTAAGCATCCAATTCTTGACTTTGACTCAGGTCAGGATTTCATGATGATCGATCAAGTCCCATGTCAGGATCTGTGTTGTCAACCCTCTCTCTCCTCTCTTTCCCTGCCCATGACCCTACTCTCACTCTATCTCTCAAAATAAATAAATAAACAAAAAATATTTTATAAAGTAGAAATAGTTCTAATATTACAAAAAATAATAAAAATGTTCTTTCTAAATGAAAACATACCTTGAAACTTGATATACTAAAGATCGTTCTACAATAGCAGCTCTTTTTTTTCTCTGAAGTAGAAGAATTTTTCTTATATATTTCTTATTTAAAAAGTTATTTTTAAAGAGATTTGGCAGGTACACAAGTGGGGAAGGGTGGGGGGGAGAGAGGGAGAGGGGGCAAGGGGGTGGGAGAGGGAGAGAGGGAGAGAGAATCCTAAGCAGGCTCCATGCTGTCAGTACAGAGGGTGATGTGGGGCTCGATCTCTCAAACTACGAGATCATGACCTGAGCTGAAACCAAGAGTCCAGTGGTCAACTGACTGAGTCACCCAGGCACCTCCATAAACTTATTTTTAAAGCAGCATCATACTTATTTTTTTAATTACAGGATATTTGCTGAAATTTACCTCAAAAATTCATAGAGGGAGAATTAAAGATCAGATTTTTGTCATTGGTTTGAGACCTCAGAATATGACTTTAAGCCTGAACCCAGAGGTCTAATAGAAATTGTTTAGGGACTCATCATGTCCACTGAAGTATAGGAAGTACCACCTTCTCAGCTAAACTTTTGTTTCTAAGTCGTGGATAAAAGCGGGAAAATATATATATATATCTTTCATCTATGATTATCCCCAGGGAACTGGCCTTTACCCAGATCTTTTTGACTTTTTTCATAATTTCCCTTTCTCTCCCTATCTGCTACCAGAAATCTCACACTTTGAGAAAAAGAATGTATAAAACTAAAGATAATTTGTAAGGTAATTTGGACTTGCCCATGGTTAGGGTACCTTTTCAAGCATAATTTTACTATATTCATACTGTTTTACTTAGATTTAAAGTGGTACATCTTACCCTTGTAACTAAAGACATTGGCCTAGGCTTAAGGAAGCAAGGGGATCCTTACCTATACAGTGTATCTTTTTTCTGCAACAGAGGCTCTAAAATTGTGATCTAAAGACCTATTTTCACTAATTTCACAAAATCAAAAATAATTTAACAAAAAGAGAACGATGCTATGTTTTTCACTTCATACTCTCATGATCATACAGCCTCATCTCCAGAAGCCACGTCGTGTGTGGTATTTCAACAGATCAAATTCTAAAGCAGATACAAGAAATTAACTGTTTTCTAGTAGGCCAGACACTGAAGAGATTTTCAGACGTTTAAAACAATTCCGCTCTTCCCACTCACGTTTTTATTTGGAAAATACAGCCATTCTATAAAAATGTCCTATTTGTATGAACATATCAACAGATATTTTGTTGTCATTTTAAATGAATAACTACAGAAATATTTTTAAAGTATCTTAATCTCCATTATAGCAAATATCAATAGATTTAACCCACAAAAACAAAAGGCTCTTTGAAGGCTTCAGTAAGTTTTAAGAATATCAAATAGTCCTAAGTCCCAAGATCAAAAAGCTTGAGTACTGCTACTACAGTGGCATTACTTCTAAGAAAGACCTGACCTGGC
Source organism: Lynx canadensis (assembly GCF_007474595.2). Classification (NCBI taxonomy): domain Eukaryota; kingdom Metazoa; phylum Chordata; class Mammalia; order Carnivora; family Felidae; genus Lynx; species Lynx canadensis. Next base: position 52,778,777 of record NC_044307.1, on the reverse strand, counting down.
TCATTCATTAAGCACTGGACTTCGACTTAGGTCATGATCTCACAGTTCGTCAGTCCGAGCCCTCCATGGGGCTCTCTCTCTGTCAACACAGAGCCTGCTTCGGAACCTCTCTACCCCTCTCTCTCTGCCCCTCACCCACTCATGCGCTCTCTCTAAAAAACAAAAAATAAAAATTAAAAATTAAAAAAAAATAAAGGTTCTTCCAATACTTTAAGGAGCACAATTATTCTATAAAATCCACAGGTCTTACCCACAGGCCTGGGTTAAACCATTTTTGTGACCCACCTGAATAGTATACTTAGGTACCTTTTTGGTTAGGCACCTGGGTTTTAAGTCTCAGAATGTTAAGGAAGTCTGTTCATATCCCTAAATCACATTATATTTTCTGTAAGGCAACAAGACCCGTTCTGTTAAAATGTACCAGAACTTTCCCCAGAACCCTCCAATGGCTTCCCACTTCTTTCAGAATCAAAGCAAACGTGTGTACTGTGACCAAGCAGGCCCTATGCTCTGGTTCACACTAAGATCCTCTCCTACTGCTCGAAACCTTCACTATTGCTTCTTCCTGTGACACTGGTTTCCCTCCTGTTCCTTGAACAGGCTTGTCACCAACTCAGGGCCTTTGCTGTCCTCTGTCTGGAATGCTTCTTCCTAAGACAGCCACATCGCGGGATCCTCACTTCCTCATATCTGTATTCAAAAGTCACCTCCTCAGAGAGGCCGACACTACCTACTCCATGCACTTTAACCTCCTGGACATTAACGTCCTTCCCTACTTTAACCATTCTCCATGTTACTAGTTATCTTGATGTGAGAGGATATATAGTGAAATCTATGTTGTTTATTATTTAGGGTAAGTTCCGTAACAGCAGAGATTTTTCTGTGTGTTGTTCATAACCACTTGACAACCTATGTGGTGGTTTGTTACTGTTTGTTACTGCTATTATTTGTTGACATTAAGAAACTAGATCCCAGATAGGGGCACCTGGGTGGTTCAGTCAGTTAAGCATCCGACTTCGGCTCAGGTCATGATCTCACGGCTTGTGGGTTCGAGCCCCGCGTCGGGCTCTGTGCTAACTGCTCAGAGCCTGGAGCCTGCTTTGGGTTCTGTGTCTCCCTCTCTCTCTGCTCCTCCCCTGCTCATGCTGTATCTTTCTCTGTCTCTCAAAAATAAATAAACATTAAAAAAATGTTTAAAAGAAACTGGATCCCAAATAAGTGAATGGAAGGAACAAGGCAGTTTGTAACCACCAAAGGGCTGAACACTAGAGGGAGGGGGAGGTGACCAGAATAAAAGACATCATCAATAGGCCTGGAACAGAATTCCTGAAGAAGACAGTTACCAATCTCTGGGTTCTTCACTTGGGCTAAGGAAGAGCCATGGTAACGTGGTGAGGTCATCACAGTGTAGGCGAAGCAAAAGGTCCAGGGGTCCAGGCAAGAGAGGGCACTTGGTGGCTTCTTAGCATTTTAAATGCAATGTCTTGCAGCAGAAATCACAGAAATCTAGGGACACCTGGGTGGCTCAGTTGGTTAAATGTCCAGTTTTGGCTCTGGTCATAATCTTGCAGTTCATGAGTTTGAGCCCCACATTGGACTCTGTGCTGACACCTCAAAGCCTGGAGCCTGCTTTGGATTCTGTCTCCCCCTCTCTCTGCTCTTTCCCTGCTCACAGACTTTCTCTCTCAGAACCACATAAACATTAATTAAAAAAAAAAAAAGAAATTACAGAAATTTAAATAACACTTGCAGAATTGGAAGCTGCTTGAACACCAAAGAGTAGAAGTGGTCCTAGGATGTTTATTTAGACCGAGGGCTGAGAAACTATAAAGGGAAGAGAAGAAAAATAAGTGACAATGGAGTTTGGGGGGGGGGGGAAGGGTGTAAAATCCTAAATCATCTCAAGTTATGGGGGGAATAAAATAGAATCCAGACATAAAAAGGAGCCAGACTGAAGAAAAACAAACGTTACGTCAGTCAGCGGCTATCTGGCAGCATTTGAATATAATCCAGAGCTCCTGTTTCTGCCTCTCCTGGCACTGGGGACCTCCAGTCTGGTATTTTGGATGGATTCTTACAGCTCCAGCCATAGGAGACTCTGATTCCTCCCTCTTACCTTTCTCTAGTCTACACATCCTAGAAGTCTATTCTGCTCCCCCTGACGACTACTGGGTTGGCTGTTTGACTCTGTACCTTGACTTTTCTGTAATCCTCCTTCCTATTCCAGATCACTGTTGGCAATTCTTTTGCTTTCTCTCTTTTTAAGTTTTCTTAGCTATCTTTTCAAGGTTCTTAAGTAACAAAATCACCTACAGGAAGCTCAGAAGAAGGTCACCAAGAGTGTCCTATAATCTGAACGTTTTTCTCCCTGTATTATACATTTCTGTTATTAGTACTATAGAGTGTGTCTGAATTGTAAAGGTAATTACACTTGTAAAACGCTAAAGACCCCACATTTATGTTTTAACACCCAGACTTCTGGCATTCTGGGAGAGTTATATACCCCAGATTCATTTTCACCCTTACAGAATATGATACTGCTCTCATTATCTTCCCTCTGGCATGACATGCAATAAACCACCTGATATTTATAGCAATGACCTTTTTTTTTTTTTACATACAAAACCACCGTTAACTGAGAGTTTTGATCCTTGTTCTATGGAACATTGGGTTCTCAGTGGCATTTCTAAATTGGGGAATTGGACTGTTAAACCTTTCTCTATTACCCATGTTCAATGTCACCTTTCAGACTGCTTTTCAGCATGAAAGATTTCTGCCACCTGTCCTCCCGCCTCTGCCAAGTCTAGAATATTAGGTGTTGCTTTTTGTCTGACTCTCTTCCTTGCATGACCACTGAAATTTTTCATGGACTGACCTGCAGTATTCACCCAGAGGCCTCAAATGTAGTTTGGGTTGAACATTACAAGTACAAATGTAACTAAAAAGCCAGTGAGTAATTTTAAGCACTTGTCAAATTAAATGACTATGCATTTGGCTTTGACCTTGGATACAATCACTGCCCAAACTACCTCCAGAAACAGTCAACTAAACCTCCTACACACACACACACACACACACACACACACACACACACACACACACCTTTACAGGTGCTGAAAGGATTTTTTTTTCTCAAGTTGAAGTCTAGAAGTGCTTTCCACATTTAATTGTCTCAGGGTTCTCTAACTTTGGACACAACTTGTGCTGGTCCTTGGTAAAGCTACTAAAGCTCTCTGCCATTTAAAAATGTTACCCCCTAAATAGCTTTTAAGTTTCACTCAGATTTAGCCTCCCCGTCTCTAGTTCCCTTATGACAACATAGTTTCCATGACTGTCACTCAACAGCAGTACATGAAATTGAGCATCAGTGTTTACATATAATATCACTTCCATTTTCTCTTGGATGATTCCACCCTAGTTATGTCTACAGCTGCTGTTTGTTGTCATTGTTCCTCCTCTCAAGAGCAGCACACAGTGAATCCAAGCTCCAGTGAGCCTACCTGAGATGCCAGTGAACAGATTGACAGCTCCAGGACCTCATTATCTGACATGTCGTCCAGTCATTCGACGCTAAGCATGGCAGGCAAAGGCACTGGCAACACACACTGGGGAGGTTGATACAATGTCCTACGTCCATATGGTAGATGGAGCAGAAGCCCTGTTTTGTGACTCTAAAATAGAAAAGTCTCAGAAGTATATTTCAGGACAACTTTCTGAAATTACAAATATATTTTGCCTTGAATACTTAACTTTCTTACATGACCAGTGGATAACAACTCCTTCTGAACCAGATGCTGAAAGGCAACGTGGGAGGATTTGTAGACAAGTGTCGTGTGAAGAAATCACTAAATAAAATTGTGCTAGAAAACTAATGAATTTCCTCACGTTCAGCATGGGACAAAGCAGACAGACTCTTAAAAACTAAAAATAAATATTAAGAGCACGAAAATGACATATTTGATATTCTGAAATTTTTACATATTTACAATAAAAAACATTTAGAGCAGCTAGTGTGTTCCAAGTGATTAGCATATAGCCAGTAGTAGTTGCTATATGTGCAAAAAGAAGCTTTATCTGCACATGTGAGAAATCATCAGCAAAGACCAAAATGTATACTTCCACACTTCTCTGGTGGGTTTAGGAAAAATTTGAACAGTAAGGGTAAAAGAAGTAACAAAAGAAGAAAAGAGTTATTTGCTCCATGCCCCAAAGAGATATACTAGAGGGAAGGACTCATTTCAGAAAGCTATAAAATGAAACAATGGCTTAAAAACACAGCAACTAAGAATTCTTCTAGCTGGTGATCAGTGGGCAAAAGGAAGAAGGCTGAAGTTGATTATATCCACACATTATACAGTGATTTGAGACAGAATATTCCAGAAGAGATCTCTTTGGGAAAAGGGAGTCATACCAAATTTGTACCAAACAGGAACAAAACAGATCAAACCTTGTTCACACTTGGAAGAACCAGGATAATAATGTAAAGTAATTTCCTATTTCTTCTGGGTGAAGAGACTAAATACTGAATTCAATACTTTATGTATAGTATTACCCAATAAATATTTGTTGAAGCTAGGAAGGAGAAAAGAAATAGAGAGGCACGAAGAAATGGTCTCCTCCAAGAATACAGAGCCATTCTGTCAAATTATTGGCATTTTAAGTTAGTGTTGGACCCCACCCCCCCCCCCAAGTTTCTGGGGGCAGAGAAATTCAGAATAGAAAATAAATCCAAATGTAAGTTGTTTTGCTACTTGTTTTATAACCACAGCAAATCAGTACATAAGAATAAATAAAAGTTCAAAGATTGAGATGTTCCCTTAAGCAAGCCTGAAGATTGAGTCCCCTGTATTTGGCACTTAGGCTACAGCCCTTGGGGCATATATGCTTCTAACCATATATGAATAGGAGACTGGCCACTTAGCTTAGGTAGAAGTAGATACAATATTTGGTTTCTCATGTCACATAACTACCAAAATGTCTTCCCAGGATGCAGTGCCATTTGGGGTTGTACTTCTTGTCAACCTCCTTCTTAATAACAAAGAGAAGAAAACAGGGAAGAAGAGAGGGGGGAAGGAGTGGAGACAGAAAGAGAGAAAGAGCATAGTGCATGCAAGAGTGCTATTGGCAGATAACAGATTTCTTTAGCATTTGGGGGGATTAGCAAATGAAGACCAGAAAACCAATCAGATTGTGGTTAAGTTTCTCTCATGAATTTGTGCTATTCTTTAGATGTTCAATTTGGCCCAGACCTTCTGAAAATACATTATGAGGCTTAGAGGGGACTCAGTTGTGCAGACACTGCAGTGTAGGCGAGGATCTCCTAGAAGAATTCTGGACTGTAACAGGCCAAAAGCTCATCCACTCATCTTCCTGCCTGCTCCAGATAATAATGGTCCTGATTTCCTTTCCCTAGCCTAAGTCTACAGAAAATAAAACGAAGGTTTATTTAAAAGATTTATTTTCTTACTTTTGGACACATTTCCACCTGAAAAATGTAAACTGGACTAATTACCTATTTCAGTATGAGACAATGTCCTAATGACTAATTGAAAATTAATTATTTTATAATGTTAGTGAAGAATCTAAAAATCAGATAATAAATTCTTTATATCCCTTTATCTAAGATAAAGTATTTTTGTTAACATTTATCTTAACTAATCTGAAACCTTGAATAAGTAATATTTCTAGGCTTTGAATTCTCATCTTTTAGTCTTTTGTTGTTATAACAAATATGCAAAAATACTATAGGTAAGTTGTGGAGGAGTATATATGCTCTATTTTTTGTTAGTCATTCCACAAGTGGAGACAACGTTCATGTACTGTCCACACCCTGCATTCTAGACACAACACCTAAAAAATGATGTGTGCTCTGCCAGACTTGCAAGATCATTTGAAGTGAGATGGGTTGTTCCTCTGTTTCTTCTGGAAAGAGTGACTCCATCATTCCACAGCCTCTATGGCACAGGCCTACAAACCCATGAATACAAAGTTAATTCTTCTTTATGCCCAAATTTCACAGAAACACCCTAACTACAAAAATTAGTCCCCACCAAAGTGCATTTAAGCTAATTCTGGGGTTTCCCAGAGATTTTTCTTTCGTGAGCTCAGCAATAAGCCCCTCAGTGTTTTGGCACCATTTTGACATCTTGCTGCCATGCTGATAACTTTGTTTCTGTTCATTAAAGCTCTCTTTTTCTGGTGACCATCACTGCTACTTGACTAGGACCCAAGGCCTTCATAGGCTCTCTTAAGCTCAATAGCTTCCTGCCTTGTACCCTGGCTTCCCTGCATAATCAAGAGAAACTCACCACTATCACCAATGACATTAGATCTTTCAGCTCCTGATATGAGTAACGCTTTCTTCAGCCAAAAGTATTATTTTTTTCCCCACTTCTTTCCTTGACTCTCAGTCTAAATTCTGTTTACCTTAATCCTGCCCCACATTTAACCTCTTCCCAGTAGGAGTGAAAGTAAAAAATTTGTTCTTTTTGGGTAGCTCTATTCCTTTCCCATAGCCACACACGGATGTGATCTGGTCCTTTAGATCTGACTAATCACAAAAATAGCATCATATATGATACATGTTCCTAGTCTTTTCTTTGGTTATGTATTTTTTTTTTCCTTCACACATGGCCCTAAGGGAAATAATCACTCTTCCTATACTCTCTCTTTAAATGCTATATATGATTCACAAACCAATATGAAATCCACTGAAAATCCAAGCATAGGTTGTTAGAAAATTTCTTCTTTAAGAGGAGTAAGCTAAAGTAATAACACCCAGGTTTAAATATCTAAGAAATATCTTAGGGTACATATCTGTGTGTATGGATATAGTTAAAATTCACTTAGATCTCTGAAAGCAAAAGTAGTCATTTGTGTTCAGTTACCCTTTTTTAAGTTTTGGACATTTTGCCCATAAGATTCGTGTTTCTCTCCTCCAAAGTTTATGTATCACTGAAGATATTTCAAAAGAATTAGAAACAAAAGCTAAGAATTCCCTTTCTATGATACAAATCGTGTTCTTGACTTTTCAGAAGGGCTCATACTATCAAAAAATTTTAAATACATCATTTAATAGCAAATTATAAATAATATGTATATTGCATAATACAAAACTATTAATGCTAATGCTAATCAGATATCCTGAAATCTTTACATATTTCCTGAACTGCCAGTACTGATAACATTGATGCACTGACTGAAAAAGATGACTACAACATATAGTTGCTAAAGCTTAGTCCTGGTGCTGCCTTTGTTGTGGGTGTCTTTACTTTGTTTTAATGTTTATTTATTTTTGAGAGAGACAGAGCATGAGTGGGGGAGGGGCAGAGAGAGAGAGAGACACAGAATTTGAAGCAGGTTCCAGGCTCTGAACCGTCAGCCCAGAACCCAACATGGGGCTCGACTCACAAACCAAACCGTGAGGTCATGACTTGAGCTGAAGTCAGTTAACCGGTGGAGCCACCCAGGAGCCCCAAGGATATAAGTATTTCTATCCTCACATTGCTGCTGGGGTGATTAAATGAAATAACCTATGAAAATAATTTATACAACACAGTATAATCAAAAAGTAAAATTATTATTATTATACGAATATTTTATGAGCTGTAATCCATGCAAGAAATGTGTCCTCATTTTTTAGCACTCCATATAATTATATCAGCTTAATACTTTGCATATAATTTCAGCTACGAATTTCTACTCTTGTTGAACAGGTGATTCTCAGCTGTTACCATTGGTATTTAAATTTCTATTATAGTAATTACTCTGTCCATAATAAGTGCTTAAAATCAGAGGCAGAACTGTACACTTTTATCAGCTCTTTCCTTCCCTGCTGCCACACAGGAGGGTGTTTCACTCCTGTCTGGGAATTAGGGAAGAGCATAGAGGAAACCATGCAGTGACTAGTCCAACACAAGAACAAGCAAGCCATGTGTGAATGCATCAGTTAAAACCAGTATTTTTTTATTCCACTAATTTTTTACATTCTCAAAGATATCAAAATGATTGTAATCTAATTTGAGCTCCTATTTAGCCTCATCATATTATTTAGTGATAACTTTTAAAAGATTAGATTAGTGAATCTGAAAATGAGGACAGCAAGATCTTTACACACTCTAGGACATTTATTGAGATCTTAGTAGGTGAAAAGCCTTGTTCTAAGTGTCTTATATATGTTAACTGGTTTAATGTATAACAGTGTCATAAGAAAAAATACAATTTTCAACAATCATTTACAAAGGAAAAATAAAAGGCAATATAAGATAAATATTTTATCTAAGGTCACATAAATAGTAAATGACACACTTTGGTTTCAAACTCCCACTCATTCAGTTTGGCTCTAAATCTACACTCTTTACTGCTAAATTGTGTGTGTGTGTGTGTGTGTGTGTGTGTGGGTGTATTTTTATACATATTTTATACGTATAAAATTTTATACATTATAAAATATACATAAGTATTTTATATACATACATATATATATATATATGTATTTTTTAAGTGAACTGACATTTTAAGGAGAATAGTCATTCCCAGCTAACCTCTATCTATTTTCTACATATTCTCAAAACCTCCAATGGAAATTTCAGAGGACAAAGAAGAGGCTATGTCCATCACATCTCCATTTATCTGCTGCCACCTCATCATTCTATTAAAGTGACATTTCCACAAGTGTTTTTTAAATGAAGCAAATGTATCTGTATGAATAGCTGAGTCATTCATGTGAGAAATGATTGATAAAGCCTGGTGATTTTCATCAAATGAAGGAAAGAAGCATTATAAGTAGAACCATGGACAACTGAAAAAATATATATATGTATATAAATTGGACAGTATGGGCAAAGACAAAGGATATGAAAACTGAGAGTAACCTCTAAGAGGAAAAGAGTGTCACAGAATACCATTGACTGCGGTGCAATTTAATATTTTAACTAAAACTTAGAAGGATGAATCATCTTATCTAGTGCCAGATTTTCTAGATATAAAATAGAATATAACTGAAAAGTGACTCCCTATAGTTCAGAAAGCCACAAAGCCACCATGTGAGAAAACCTATTAACACACTTGAACTTGGACACCAAGAATAGACTCAGGATTGAGTCACATCAAGTTGTAATGGAAAAGGTACCAGGGAGAAGGGAATGCACTGACTCAGAAAGAGTCCTGAAGACTCGTGACATTTGCAGGCACCTTTCTTGTTTGGGTTTGAAAAACTACAGAACATTTCAAAGAGTTACATTTTTCAGCTTTATACAAATATTGTTTCCAAAGTGGTGAAAATTGGGCTTGTGTGTGGATGTTCGGATAGAGGATGGTTATCCTTTTAGTTATTACAGTGATTTATGGGGCCAGCTCCATTAAGGTGATATGGTCCCTAGAAAACCCAAGTCTTCCTTAAGTCAATGATTCTTAACCCCTGTTGAACACTAAAAATCTTTCAGAAGATTTAAAAAAAAGTCAAGGCTCGGGTGCCTGGGTGGCTCAGTCGGTTAAGCATCCGACTTCGGCTCAGGTCATGATCTCATGGTTTGTGAGTTCCAGCCCCGCGTCGGGCTCTGTTCTGACAGCTTGGAGCCTGGAACCTCCTTCAGATTCTTTGTCTCCTTCTCTCTCTGCCCCTCCCCAACTTGTGCTCTATGTCTCTCAAAAAAATAATAATAATAATAATAATAAATAAATGTAAAAAAGAAGTCAGGGCTCAGGTAGCACACAAGAAAAATGAAATAAAAATCACTAATGGTAGGATCTATGAATAAGTGTTGTTTTTTTTTTGTTTGTTTGTTTGTTTTAAGGCTGTCAGGTTGAAAAAAATTTCTGTGTAATTATTTCTCAAATTTTAGCTTGATTAGAATCACTACGGTGGTTTCTTAAAACAACAGGTTACTGGGCCCTGCAGCCCAGTTCAGGTAGGGTTGGGGCTCAAGAATTTATATTCCCAACATGTGCCAAGAGGACACTATTGATGATGATTGAGTAACCTGCAAGTTAAGAATCTGCCTTCTGACAATGGGGAACCAGAGCTACTCTAAGACGCAACATTGAAATTGAGATGGACTTACTCCTGGGCTGGCCTAATTTTTACCTAAGTGCCTTGGGAGCATTGCAGAGCTTGAGAATTTGTACATACATAGTATGCTTGAACTATTTTTAAATCCAAACTTCTTAGTATCCTACCTAGATTTGTGTCTGGCTATCTTATTGTGACACTAATCTTCCAAACTATGATCAACTCAGTGACACCTACACCATCTTGATAGTCCTACTGGAAATCACAGCCACTAGAGCTCAATGATACTTTTTCTTGCCATGACCTTGTGGAGTATTGATGAGGTATGACATTTCAACTTTAGAGCTTGGGTGGAGTTTGACATAAAAAGCCTTGATTGTGTGTCTTCTACTTCAGGCTTTAACTTACCCTGCCCCTCACACCCATCTACCTTCCCTCAGCTAAAGAGCTATAGCTGCCTTTCAAAAAGAAGTTTCAAAAGAAAGGATACCTAATCTGTTCTTTCAAATTTTCTGTTCTTCAGCTCTTTTTTAACTATTCTTTTGTTTATTTTCCAGCCAAGGTAAAAATTAGGAAAAATAAAAATGCCATTACAGCCTGATGATGTCTATCTTTATGAAAATTTGAATAATTATTTCCACAATCAGAATTAAGGTTCCCCCCTCCTTTCTTGACTTCTCCCACAAATTATTTCTGGTATTTGAAATATGCACCAAAATTTCTAGAGTAAACACCCATTTCTCCATATTTTAAAATCTCTTGCATCTTCAACTGATCTACATTGTGGCTCGGTTGAATAGAGAATGAAAAATTAAGAATGAATTTAAAACTAATTTCAATACAATCCATTTTTAAAAAACAAAGACAGAAACTAGATTCTCTGTGGGGTGAGACATGTAGGAAGAGTTATGAAATCTGGATAAAAACTATTAATGCAGTCCTTAGATTTCTAGGGAGATTATCTCCCCTGGAACTGGGTAAGAGTTAAATTTGAAGACAAAAGTAAAGAGAACAGCAATGGTTATATTTGTTCTGCCTATTCTACATTCTTTTCTTAGAAAAGGATGTTTCTTTTTATTTTCTTTCAAAGATGGAGAAAAATGAGGTAATTGAAAAGTCATGATTTTCAGTCTTAGGTAAAAATAAAATGCCTGAAGAAAAAAGTTGAAATGCAGTTTTGTTGACTAAGTAAAACTTTCTCTAAGGTTTTACTTAGGTGGTCTGTTAAGTCAAGTGAAATCCAAAGTTGATAAGGAATAATATTTCTCATCATAATACAATTGACCCTTGGAGAACAGTGGTTTGATATGCTTGAGTCCACATATACTTGGGAGTTTTTTCAACAAATACATTAGAAAATGTTTTGAAGATTTTTGACAACTTGAAAAAACTCACAGATAAACAGCATAGCCTAAAAATGCCAAAAAAGTTAAGAAAAAGGTATTATTGTAAGAATATAGTATATAAAAGAAATAATATGCAGATTATGTGCTAATTGTTTAGACTATTGGTAAGGCTTCCAGTCAACAGTAGGCTATTAGTAGTTAAGCTTTGGAGAAGCCAAAAGTTATACATGGATTTTTAACACTATGGGGGTCATTGTCTCTAACCCTTGCATGGGTCAAGAGTCAATTGTACAACAGTATGGATCTAAGCTTTTGATAATACATAAACTAATTAGGAACATATATGAGATCCAAGAAGAAATTTTTAGTTATGACCCTGTTTATAAATAGAATATGACTTTGGGACACTATGCTGAATTAATCATGAAATAAATTCAATGTTGAGTTAGTATATTTCTTAAAAGCGAAAATAAAAATTTAAGGAAGCATTCTAAAGGCTTTTTTTTTTTAATAGAGCTCTTTCCAGCATTCATTCCCTTTTTCACTAATTGGATAAATGCTTCTTTCTCAGCTAGATACTGAATTCACTTCTTAATGTTTTAAGAGGTTTTGAATGTGAGCAAATGACAACTGAAGATCAAGGCACTAGCATCCGAAGTATCATTTATTTGGACAGATTCCAAAAGAACAGGGAACTGGAAGAGCGCACAAACTATGGGAATCTTCAGGGGAAGGTTCTGTAATTCCTAATGTAACTTCATTCCCCATGTCTAATTAATCACTAAGTCCTTTTAATTCTAACATTAAAAATCACTCATCCCATTACTAAACCCTACCATCATTTCCTCCACAAAACCATTTCTTTCTTTGGACCATTTCTGGAGACTTCTAACCAGTCTCCTTGATTATACTCTCCCATTCATTCTCCACACAGAAAGCAGAATGCCCTTTCTGCAACACTATTCTCTTTTACATAAAGTCCTGAGAGGGCCTCTCATTGTACTCAGCAAGAAATCCTCCAAAGACGAGTCAGATCCTGCTTCTGGTCTCCATAATTTTATTTCAAACCACCCGTGCTTTTACTCAGCTGCAGCCACACCATCCTTATCTTAGCTCTAATCTTTTTTCTGATGAGAACTTTTGTGGGGAACATTCTTCCTCCAGCTCTTCGCTTGGGGGACTTCCTCTTATCACTCAAATCTCACATTAATTACCACCTGTTCTTTCTTGACTGTGCTGTCTAAAGTATTCCTTTTTTTTAATATAAATACAGTATTTTCTTTATAGTCTTTCATACATGTTTTCATAATAGCAACTGTATCATTATGTTTATCATATAACCTTAGAAATTGCATTCTTAATACCAGTATCATGGTAGAGCTTATGACAAATTTTGTATTGCCTTTTTCATTTTACAAAGCAGGCACCATGTCTGTTTGATTCACCTATTTATCTCCAATAGTTAGCACAGTATAGGACCTAGAATAACCACCTACTAAAACATGTTGAATAAAAGGATAATCTTTAAGATAAAATAGTAACATCTACCACATAGCCTCATCCCTCCCTTAAATATTAATAAGTCCTCAGTTTGTATCCATGTCTTGAGTTGATTATAACCTCTAAGAAACAGTCAAAAATAAACCAAAAATCAGTTACTTTTTATTAGCCCCAAATTGTACTAACCAAAACCTCACTGTTCAGATTGGTATTCGTATGCCCTAAATAATCAGTTGTTTCAACATAATACACAGTTAAGTCAGATGGGTTACAGAAAAGTTCTCTATGCCTTTAGAAAACATTTTCATTCTTTTTAAAAGTGGTATCTCTAAAATAATGTCCTTATGTCTTGATATAAAAGAGTACACTAATCCATTTCACTAGTAATTTATAAAAACAACTATTTAGTTGAAATTATTTAATGTAAAATCTTAATTTCTGATAAAATCCATTATAGTGTCAAACAAAAAATATAAATAGCTCTCTGAATAAATTATTTCTGCTTTATGGTATGTGAATTTTAGATCCATGTCCTTAGATTATAGTATTGATGGAGTTGATGTTCTATACATATATCTATAAAAACTGTATCATGACTAGAATTTTGAGAGACTTCTAAGAGAAATAAAGAAAACTTCTTAGGATACTTTGGGAAATGACTTTAATTAAAGTTTGTGCTTTAACTTTGAAGACCTGGAAATTGAATTTAATCCTTTATTTATTCGAAAAACATATAACAAACAGATTCAGTGTGCCTTCTTCCATGCCAGACACAAACATACACAGAAAAAGATGTCTATGTTTCAGTTCCTCATCTCCCATTCTTAAACTTGTTCCAATCAAACTTTTACCTCCTTCCCAACAGAATCCAAACTTCTCTTGATGATGTCACTAATGAGCTCCAAGTTGCTGAACACAGTGGATAATTTTCAATCCTCAATATACTGGACCTATCAGGGGTATTTGCATAACTAATTACTCTTTTGTATAGGAAACAATTTCTTGGCTTCACTTCCAGGATATTACATTCGTCATTTTCTGACTGGTCACTCTTTTGTTCCTGTTATCTCCCACCTCTAAAAGTGGGATTTCCTTGTTTCTTGGATCCCTTCTGCTTTTTATTTAAAGTCACTTTCTGGATGATCTCACATAGTTTAATATTCTTTTTTTAAAAATTGTTTTATTAATGTTTATTTTTGAGAGAGAGACAGAGTGTGAGCATGGGAGGGGCCAAGAGAGAGGGAGACACAGAATCCAAAGCAGGCTCCAGGCTCCGTGCTGTCAGCACAGAGCCAACTCGGGGCTTGAACCCACAAACCGGGAGATTATGACCTGAGTCGAAGTCAGATGCTTAACCGACTGAGCCACCCAGGCACCCCCACACGGTTTAATATTCTTAAGTACAGCTACATGACTCCCAGGTTTGTAACTCCAGTGTAGATTTTGTTCATAAATTTAAATCTCCAATGAATGTCTGATAGACATCACCAAACCTAACATTTCCGTATTAGTTTTCTAGGGCTATCATAACACCAGAAACTTATTTTCTCACAATTCTAGATGCTTCCGGTCCAAGATTAGGGTGTTAATAGGATCGGTTTCTTCTCAGGCCTCTTGGCCTTAGTATATAGATAGTCATGTTCTCCCTGTGTCTTCTTATGGTCTTCCCTTCTATGTGTCTATACCATATTGGAGGGGACACAATTCATCCCGTAAGCAATGTCCAAAAACTGAAGCACTCAGACCTCCCCACAGGCCTGTATGATGCAAGTCTTTATCAATTGGGAATCAAAAATTTCATCCTTCTAACTGCTGTATCTTTGGAATTATCCCTGACTTTTCTTTCTTTACTTTCTCCATATCCAATCCATTAGTAAATGCCATTGGCTCCACTTGCAAAATATATCCATTATCCAATCTTTTCTCACTATCTCTATTGCTATCAGGCAGGCCAAGCTAACAAGATCACTTGCTTTGATTATTTTGATAGCTTCCTAATCGAACACCTTGCTCCCAAGGTTGCCCTCCTATACTCTACTCTCAACACAGCAGGGTGAGAACTTTTAAAATGAAGTCAGGTCATATCACTCCTCCTTTCAAAAGTTTTAGTGTCTCACTTATCATCTAGAGTAACATCAAATCCTCAGAATTGCCACTAGCCGTCCCCCACCCCCCCGCCCCAGGCTGTGGCCCTCTAGCCTCTCTCACATCATTTCTCACTATATTCCTTTTCACTCACTAAGCGTCAGCCACTGAACAATTTGTGGCTTTAAAATTCCAGGCGACTTCCTGCCTCAGGCTTTTGGACACCTCCATAGAAAGATCATCAGTGGTATCTGTTGATCTCAGGAAGCTGGATTTATTAAACTTGCTGAATGTGCATAAGCACTCCCTTGACAGAGTCTCAGAAATGTCTCAAAATGGGAAAGTCAGGAATGTGGAGGCTGGGGGTAGTCATAGACAGGTTTTAGGGCAAAAGTCAGAGATACATGAAAATTTGTAAACTAGGAGAGTTGCCTACCAACCAGTGGACTTTGGAACGTGTAAATCCTGTTAAATCAGCTTGTCTATGATTTTCTCTTGGAATGTATGAGTCTGAACTAATTGATGTTCAAACAATCAGAACTTAGTTTTGTGTTATATGCCAATTTACCATGCTCTTCCATTTTACAAGTCAGTATGCATTTGGGGGTTGTGGTTTCTTCTTCATTGCTGTGTCTGTGTCAAGTTTTTCTTGTAATAACCTTCTCCCAAATATTCTCACGGCTCCCTCCCTAATCTACAGGATTTTCTCAAATGTTGTCTTCTCAGAGAAGACTACCCTGACCACCCTATTTATAATCCAGTTTTTTCCCCCACCACTACCACCAATTCCTTTTTATTCTGCTTCATTTTTCCAATAGTACTATCACCTTCAAAAATCTAACAATTTTCTTTTATTATTATGTTTATTGTCTACCTGCATCATAACATAAGCTTAATAAAAAACCAGGAACTTTTTCCCTCTCTGTTTCTTTATGTCTCAAACAATTAAATGTTGTTTGATACATAGAGGTGCCTGATAAATATGTGTTGAAAAAATTTACTGAATGAATGAATGAGACCTCCTCAGTGCTCTTTAAGAGACTTATAACACAATTCCCTTAAAGCAATTAACGACAGAGGGACTGATTCAAATTCTCCAAACTCAACAGACTGGTTGTTAAACTAGTAGGCCAACATATTGAATACAATAAGAAATGAATACACATTATTGAAAAGCTAGTGTGTACTAAAGTTTTAACCTCTCATATGTTATCTGATTTGTTTAGAAAAGACAAATCTAGGGGCGCCTGGGTGGCGCAGTCGGTTAAGCGTCCGACTTCAGCCAGGTCACGATCTCACGGTCTGTGAGTTCGAGCCCCGCGTCAGGCTCTGGGCTGATGGCTCGGAGCCTGGAGCCTGTTTCCGATTCTGTGTCTCCCTCTCTCTCTGCCCCTCCCCCGTTCATGCTCTGTCTCTGTCTGTCCCAAAAATAAATAAAAAACGTTGAAAAAAAAATAAAAAAAAAAAAAAAAAGAAAAGACAAATCTAATATTTAGTGACAGAGAGCAGATTAATGGTTGCCTAAAGCTGAGGCTGACAGTGGGGACAGAGAAGGACCACAAGGGCACCTTTTGGGGTAAGGGAAATATTCTGTATTTTGACTGTGGTAATAATTACAAGGGCACATACATTCCTCAAGACTCATTATATTCTAGTGGCAGCTGGGTGGTTCAGTTGGTTGAGTGCCAGACTCTTGATTTTGGCTCAGGTCATAATCTCATAGTTTATGAGATCAAGCCCTGTGTTGGGCTCTGTGCTGACATCATGGAGCCTGCTTGGGATTCTCTCTCTGCCTCTCTCATTGCCCCTTCCCTGCTTGCACGCATGTTCTCTCTCTCTCTCTCTCTCAAATCAACATTAAAAAATGAGACTCATGATATTCTAAACTTAATATGAGTGCATTTTATTGTATAAAAACTATACCTCTATAAAGTTTATTTTAAAACAAAGAAAGAAACTCAAATCTGTCACACTAACACCTAGATCAATGCCACTACTCTGCATATGCATACTGTATATGTTATCATAATTTCTTAGGGCCCTTGCTCTCTCACAGTCTTAGAAATAAAGCAAAAAGTTGAAGATTGGTTTCTTTGTATCTCTACTCTCTGAAGAAAATCCAAGTAATTCTTTCTTCAGCAAGAAAGGATACAATAATAATTCATGTACAACTATTACAAATTTTCTTTTAGTGCTGACCTATAATGAGTCCAGCTTGACTGGGAATAATGTTTCTTACGTGTCCATAGAAACACATTAACTAATTCTCTCCATCTAATATAGATGGTTTTTAACACAGAGAATATTTCATTCTCTAGAAGTAACGTTTTCCTGATCCAGATCTCAGTTTCCCAAACAACTTTGTGTTTCCACATATACCCTAATTCTAGTAACGAAAAAACATGGATAATGCCAAAAATGCATGAAGTCTGCATTATACTTATGGCTCCAACCAGGCATTCTTGGTTCCAAAGCTGTCAAATGATCTAGATAAACCTAGCATCAGATTATGCCATTCTTCAATCTCTTACTCACTGAAATTATACACACACACACACACACACACACACACATGTACATAGTTGTACATTAGATTCCCTGGTATAATGAATACCATTTCTCTATTCTCTATTCTGTTCCAATGGTATGTACATCTATTTATAAGACAACATATAGTTGATTTAATTCATTTTTCCACAAGAATTATCAGTTAATGTTTTTTAATTTTTTCCAAAATACTGTTTTAGATTGCAATTATAATTTATTAAATTTATGTATATAATATGAAATTGTTTAATTTTTGCCATTAAGTTTTCCCATCCAGTGACCTGGTACTTTCCACTGATTTACCATGCTCTTCATTAAGAGCTTAGGTCTTTGTTGCTACTTATTCCTAAGTATTGTTGTTGGCTGGGTTTTTTTAATTCCACTTCTGCATTCATTTATTCTACTTTTTTTTTCTTCTTCAATCACTTCAGGTTCTATTAGCAACATCTTCCCCTATATATATATTTTTTGTTTTTGCGTATTTAATTTAATTTAATTTTAATTAAAATAGATACTAAATCTTTTATTCTTATCTGTCTTCTAACAAGGAAAACATTTGAGACTATAAAATATTATACATTATATAGATGGTAAAAAGCTAAAACCAACCTAAACATGATCAATTGGAAATAGTAGCTATGGTGCATACATCCTAAATAAAATTAAGATATTTTTTAAAGCAAAATGGACTTCTATTTACTGCCATGATGGGATATCAAAGTTTTTTTTTATTATTTCTTTAACAAAAGGACTACTTACAAATAAAGAGGACATTTCAATTAAGAAAAACATAGCAAAAGATAAGCCTTATGAGTGTATACTTATGTGTGTCTAGGTTTGCATAAATATAGCAATATTTTCAGATGGGCATACAAGTGAAAAATCAATTTAAGTGAGGTGGGGGTGGGGTAGAAATGATTATTAACTTACTTCTTATAAATCTCAATGCTAGTTTACTATTACAGAAAGTGTTAATTAACTGTTTTTTTTATATTAAAAAAAATCTAAGCCAGGAAAACTAATGGAAAGAGAGACTAGAAAGGGAGCAAGAGAAAGAGAGATTCAACTATGAATTTGCAGCAAAGCCAGAACTAGAACAAAGAGTCCCTGTGCACTGTTCCTCACACCTCTCTGGGTCTTCTCCCAGGAGACAGGGGACACACCCAATCAAGCACAGCAGGTAAGGTCAAGAGAGAGCTCAGTCCTTCATCCTTCTGTAATGAATAGAAATGAATCATTGATGTAAGGGTGTATGTGACGTGATCACAGCTGAAATTAGGGATGCCAGTGGGCTATAAGAAGTAACAGAAAAATAGGTATGAAATGAAAATGAAACAAATGGAGAAAATGCAGGCAACAATTACATATTAAAGCTTTTCCTTTGAAAGCATATGCAGAACAAAGAGGCAAATATGAAAAGCCAGTTTGGAGGGGAAGAAACGCAGAGGAAGGCCAAGACTGACATATGTGGTCCTGATAAGGAAGGAAAGGCTGAAAGAAACTTCAGAGAGATAAAATGATGGCAACAGCTAGAAAGGAAATTTTAGATTAAAGCAAGACTCAGTAACTGAAGAAAATGAGAAAGAAGCATGAAAGGAGATTACTTCATCAGTTATTTCAGTATAAATATTCAGTACAGGCTGATATATGTTGAGTTTTAAGAGTAAAAGTTTCCTCCAGCCTCCAAGGAATAATCTGTTCCAGCTCAAGTGATCAGAAGGGCCATATTTATAGTGTTTTGACTTCCTCACATGTGCTTGTTTTCTCAACTAAACTGTAAGACTTTTTAATGTGGACACCATCTCTTCCTATTTGTGTCACCAACTTCTAGAAATACCCATGCATATAAAAGGTGCTCATTAATTGTCATTGTGAAACTGATTTTGGTTTTACTGACAACTACCATTATACTGACTCACATAGTTTTATTTTTAAGAGAAAAAAAAATCCAAAAGCCTATGATGCAACTTTGTAGACAAGAGATTCAGGAAAAAAGTCTGCTGTAAGACAGTTATTATATTTGGAATGTTTTTAAAAATCTTCCATAAATTTATAGAATTTAAATATTTTTTTAGTTCTATCACTTATTCTTTATCATTCATGCCTCCATTTCATTTTTCTCAATAGTTTTCAGACCAGTGGACTAGATCTCCCTGGGGATTTTGTTTTTCTGAAACTCACAAATCTCAGAGCTTATTTCCATACTTTATCAGAGTATTTTTCCATAAGTAATTTTATTTGTAATAGAGTAACAGTGTGACTTCATCTTGTATTGGCAGGTGCCAATATGAACTCTTCCTTATAAAAATATATATCTATTTAAGATAAAATATTCTTATTTATACATATACATATCTGTATGGAAACATACATATTTATGTACATTTCTGCATATATAGATGTATAACCACACAAATATATGAAATAGGATGCTATTTCATCAATAGAAGTTGAAAATGTGTATATAAATAAGAGTACGAATATTAAGTATTAACATGTAAAAGAGAAATCTTAATTACTAAAAGAGAGGAAAAGTGGGTTTTTGTTATTTTTTGTTGGTTTTTTGTTGTCTCTTGACTCATTGATCCAAATATATTTATTCATTAGGAAAACAGGAAGAAGTCACATCACTGCTCAAGTGCTTCCTTGCTTTTTCCTTCCTCCTCCCATTCATCCCCGCCAACCCACATTTCTCCAGCCCTTAGGATCCTACAAGAACCAGAGAACAGAGATCAGACAGAGTATACAGCAGCCAGTACACTCAAATAGATGGAATCCCTCAGGATAAGGACAATCTGGACATGTAAGTAGAAAAATATCCCACTTGACACAGAAAAGACAAACAATATGTGTGTTTTCAAACTTTGTCTTCAGAACATTTAGGATCATATTTCCCATGAGAATAATGTGCAGATCCATTTTAATGGGAAAATTTTATGTCAGTATTATTTCGTTAAGTTTATTTTTAAACTCCATTAGGGCACAGCCTGATGTAGGGCTCGAACTCAGCAATCGTGAAATCAGGACCTGAGCTGAAATCCAGAATCGGATGCTTAACTGACTCAACCACTCAGGCGCTCCTCAAATATTATTTTATTATATCACAACTAAGTTAGATAAGCATGGATATAGGTGTTTACATATCTATGAAATACCATATGCTTACATAATTATGAAAAAGCAAAACATCATCCATTCCCTGTTTTGGGACATGGCTACATCCTCCTGAGTTCATAGACTCTACCTTTTTCAGTAGTACTAGACCTCTGAACAGCTCTGTTTGGAGTTGGTATTCTCCACAGGTTTCACTTTACCTATGAAACCCAGAAACCAATCAACAACTCCAGAGTCAGAGCAAAAGACAACCTATTTCTCTTTTTTAAAGTCACTGACAACACTGAAACAAAGACAAAATTAATATCTCAAAGACAATCTTTCCAAAATATCATAAACTCAATCTGTTAGCAAACTCAGTCTACATATTTCCTGCCTGGTCAAAGACTGGATAAGTGAATAAATCACACCGAAGCTAAGGCAAACTGAGGGTAAATTGCCAACAGTGTGAAGATTCATAGAAAGCATAAAAATAAACATGAGCTGCCAGGGTCATGATTAATGGAGAAAATAAAACTGTAGCAAATCCCCATTTCCAGACACAGTGCACATTTTTTTAAAAAGGTGACAAATTGAAAATAAACAATTTCTAAACCACTATAATAAATTAAAGTAAATGAAACCTACTCTAGAGTTCACATGCCAAAAACTAGAAAATAATGGAAAAGGTTGAAAATAATTACTATATAAAGATAAAGTGGAAAAAGGTAACTTACAATTGCTATCAATTACACTATAGCTTACACCTTAAAGGCACAAAAGAATATTACTATCAAACATGAAGTACCTATAAGAATAAATTACAATTATCATTCTTAAATACTAATAAAAACCTGGATAAACTGAAAGATATAACCCATTGGACTGTCAGCTTCATGACTGCAAAAACTATCTGTAATCTTAATTGATGGGTTCTCCATGCATACATGCACAACAGGTGCTTGGTATAAATGTATTTTATGAATAAACAAACAAATGAATAAGCAAAAATAAAAAAAAGCTTTCTTACCCACTTAGAATACACATTTCCCATTTAAATATCAGTATGATACATCATATGAGATGATTAAATAATTGTAAATATCATCTATATTCATCCATATGAATAATAGGTAAGAATGCTAAAATGTACCAAAGGAAAAAGAGTACGGGAATCGTGACCTATCATATATTAAAATATATTACTTTATGAAGTTATAATAACTAATACAACATAGTAGCAATATGAAAATGAACAGGCAAATTAATGGACTAGAATAGTAATATATACACACATACACATTCATGGACACATATATAAAATTTGACATTTATTCCATAAATACTGCTCAGATACCAGGTTAAATATTTACTTTAAAAACTTAAATCTTTACTTTAGAATACATTTTGATTTAAAATACAAAAATCTATTTTTATAGAGGCTATGTGATAGGCTACTTTTAAAAAGCTAAGAAAATACAAGTGATGTGTAAAGTTGGATAAAACCATATTAAGCTTAAAAACAATGGAAAGTGTATAAGACATTACAGCAGAAAGGACTGACATAATTTACTGCTTCGTGTCAAATGATCATAAACTAAAAGGCAAGTAACAAAATTGGAAACGTGTTTGTATCAACTATAAAATAAATACTTAATATCCTTAATACAGAGCTCATGAAAATTTAAAAAGGAAGCTTTAAAACCATGAGTGTGGTGATTAGCTTTTACATACAACATTAAAAGCATGGTGCAAGAAAATTTATAAAACTGATAAACTGGACTCCATTAAAAGTAAAACATTTCCTCCGAAAAAAGACAGTTTTGGGACAAGAGAAAGACCAGTCAGACTGGGATAAAATATTCGCAAATCACATATGTGATAAAGGACCTGAATCCAAAATACACAAAGAACACTTAAAAATAACTGAGAAAAATAAACCAATATAAAAGGTAGGCAAAAAATCTGAACAAGCACCTCATCAAAGACGATATACAGATGGCAAATAAGCATGGGCAAAGATGAACAAAATCATACGTGATTAGGGAAACACCAATGAAAATAAGATGCCACCTGACACCTATTGGAATGGCTGAGGTCCAAAAGACTAACTGGCGTGAGGCAGAACAATACGCACTCTCACGCCCTGCTGATGGGAACCCAAAATGCCACAGCCCATGTGGAAGGCGATGTGGCAGTTGCTTTCAAAAGTAAAAATAGTCTCACCCTACGATCCAGCAGTCACACTCCTAGGTATTTACCCAAATGATACAAAAACGTATACCCACACAAAGCCTGCGTAAGAATGCTCAGAGCAGCTTTTCTCATCATCACCCGAAACTGGAAGTAACACAAATTTTCTTTCGCTGTGAATAGGCAAACTGTGGTGCATACGTACAATGGAACACTATTTGGTGATAACAATGAATGAGCCCTTATTATGCTATAACAACACACGGACTAGTATCAAATGCACACGGTTCAATGAACACAGCGTGAAAATGGCTAAGGCTGCATAATTCCATTTATGTAACAATCTGGAAATGGCAAAACTATGGTAATAGTGGTGAGAGTAACTTGATCAATGGTTGCCAGAAATTTGGGAGGATGGAGCAAAGGAAGCACAGAGGATTTTGAGGCAGTGAAACTACTAAGTCCAAGACTGTCATGCAAGATACCTGACACTATGCATTTGTCCACAGTGATGGAAATGTACAGCACAAAGAGTAGACCAATTCAAAATAATAATAATTTGGGAAGTCTGGTGATCCCCAGAATGAAGTACACACTATGAGAAAAAAGTACACACTATGAGAACACTAGCTGTATTTAAAATATATAGAAATAACCTCAATGAAAGGGATGGTGTGATGGGAAGCCACTGACCTAAGTAACTTTGAAAATGAGTGGAAGGGCGCCTGGGTGGCTCAATCCGTTAAGCGTTTGACCTCAGCTCAGGTCATGATCTTGTGATTTGTGAGTTCGAGCCCTACATCGGGCTCTGTGCTGACAGCTCAGAGACAGGAGCCTGCTTCTGATTCTGTGTCTCCCTCTCTCTCTCTGCCCCTCCCCTGCTCTTACTCTCTCTTTCAAAAATAAACAAACATTATTTAAAAAAAAGAAAATGAGTGGAGTCTGTGTTTTGCACTAAAACTGCAGTAGGTGACTGATGTCAGCCTTATACAACCATTTCAACTGAGCTCAAAGAGAAATCAGGAACATAAAGAACCAGAAAACCAGTTAAGTGAAGTCATGAAAGCATTATTTTTAAACAATCAGATATGACAGAAACATAATGTATTAAGATGACCTAAGCGTCTTCCTTATGTCTATGTAGAAATCAGAACACCATAATTTTTTATAAGTGAACACATTATACCTTGTGATGTGCAAATATTTGGAGAAGTGCTTGTAGGTGGGTGCACCCCTTTACCCTCTCTGTATATATTATCTCCTGTAGTTAACTAGCTTCAAAGCAGTTCTTCAGAGCAATCTCAGTAGACAATGGATAAACCACTTGATAACCTAACTTGAGGTTGTTTTTTTTTTTTTTTTTTTTTTTTTTCACTTGACAACGTTACTAAACGTAAAAGAAAGTACACACAAGCCTTTATTCTAGTTGATAAGGTTCTCAGGGGAGTACAGGTCAACTCAACAACTCTGTTACTGCTATGTATATATACTAGAACTGAACAATTAAGTAAACGATAGGGAGTAAGAGTGGGAATTTATAGAGAAGCATTTGGAAAGGTTAGAGTGATCCATGTGGTGATGGATTAGAGCTTAAGACCTTAATATGAACTTCTGTTTAGCTTAATATAAATACATATAGATACCTATAGAAATGTTGATAAGTATGTGTATAGACAAAGGTTAGTACACACAGTTGCCTTGCTCTGTCAGCCGAGACTGGGACTAGAAGCAATGCCACCCCAATAGTAATGAGCACACCCAGAGCCCAGATACTGTTTTCTGATACAACTCTCTAATGAAAAGTATCAGAGTTTTTTATTTTTTTTTAATTTTTTTTTTCAACGTTTATTTATTTTTGGGACAGAGAGAGACAGAGCATGAACGGGGGAGGGGCAGAGAGAGAGGGAGACACAGAATCGGAAACAGGCTCCAGGCTCTGAGCCATCAGCCCAGAGCCCGACGCGGGGCTCGAACTCCCGGACCGCGAGATCGTGACCTGGCTGAAGTCGGACGCTTAACCGACTGCGCCACCCAGGCGCCCCAAAAAGTATCAGAGTTTTTTAGAGAAACAGTTGATTCTAGAGCTAGAGAAGTGAATAAATACATGATACTGGAGAAATCTGTAGTGCCCAGAACATAAGAAAACACTAACACACACACATACACACACACACACACACACACACACACACAGTGAAAGGGGTACATCAAAGGGGAATAGGAGTCAACTGAAAGAGCACCCAAAGGACAAAGCTGAAACAATGCAAGTGATAAAATAAAGAAATAATGAATTATAATCCAATATATAAAACAAACATCCAAGAATCCACAGATAGAAGTTATTGAATGAACAAATGAGAGAGAAGAGATGAAAACTCCCTGTAGATGAATTCCAAGTAAATGACATAGATTTCTGCCCTCATGGTAGGGAAGCATAATTTCCCATTTCTTAGTTGTGGCTTGCACATATTAGGTTCCTTCCAAAAATATAGTATCGAAAGAAGTTCAAAACATTAATTTTGTCGTGAGTAAATACAACAAACACTACCTCTGAGATTAAGTTTACCATCAATAGTGATATGATGCTGATAACATATATCACTGATAAGAAGTGTTAAACATCCCCTCTGTGATCCTCTTCCCGCAAACCCAGAACTCTAGCCTAACCCTGAGAGAGACATCAGACAAATCCCAATTGAGAACCATTCCACAAGATATACATACAAAACTGTTCAAAACCGAAACTTTTGTTATCAAAAGCAGGGAAATTCTGAAAAAATTCTCACAGCCAGAAGAATTCAAGCAAATAAATGTACTGCAAGTAAATGTAATTGTGGTATGCTGGATAAGATCCTGGAACAGAAGAACATGAGGTAAAAAGTAAGGAAATTTGAGTAAAATATAGACTCAACTAGTAATACTGCATCAATGTTAGTAAATTAATTGTAACAAATGTACACATAGTAATGTGTTAACACTAAAGGAAACTGTGTGTGTTTGGGGGGGGGTGTGTATATGGACACTCTTGTACTAAATTTTATTTTTTTTTTAATTTTTTTTTCAACTTTTTTTTTTTTTTATTTTTGGGACAGAGAGAGACAGAGCATGAACGGGGGAGGGGCAGAGAGAGAGGGAGACACAGAATCGGAAACAGGCTCCAGGCTCTGAGCCATCAGCCCAGAGCCTGACGCGGGGCTCG
The DNA here is from genome assembly GCF_007474595.2 of Lynx canadensis. Classification (NCBI taxonomy): domain Eukaryota; kingdom Metazoa; phylum Chordata; class Mammalia; order Carnivora; family Felidae; genus Lynx; species Lynx canadensis. The sequence goes on along the minus strand of NC_044307.1, from coordinate 52,752,805 downwards.
AACTCACGGACCGTGAGATCGTGACCTGGCTGAAGTCGGATGCTTAACCGGCTGCGCCACCCAGGCGCCCCATCTTGTACTAAATTTTAAAAGAAGAAATGGGGAGACACATTTTGTACGACCTGGGGCCATTTTAAGGAATTTAGCAATTACTCCAAGTAACATGGAAGCATGTTGAGGATTCTGAGTTGAAGTACAGCATAATGCAATAATTATTTTTAAAGAATCCTTCTTAGTGCTGTGTTGAGAAAAGACTGCTGGGGGTGGGCAGTATCGATGGAAGCAGTCATGACACTTAGGAGGCTATCAGAATAATCTCACTGAGAGGCATTAATGTCAAAGGAAATCTGATGGACTGGATGTGCAGTGTGAGAGAAAGGGAGAGGTCATGAATGACTGCAAAGATCTTGGCTTGAGACAGCTAGAGAGATGGAGTTGCCATCAATCGATATGGGGAAGTCTCAAGGTGAAGGTCCTGAAGGGAATATGAAGACATTAATTAGGGCCATTAAACCCTCAAGTGTCAAGTAGACAGATACTGAGTCTAAAGTTCAGGAAAGATCCCTAGACTGGAGATGGTAATTTGAGAGTGCTCACCATATATGCATGGTGCAATCAGGTGTGAGGGAGACTGTACAAACAGATCTTGACTTCTTGAGCACAAAATCTATAGCTCACTTCTTTCATAACCATCGGTCTACACCGCATACAGAAAATGCACATAAGACTCCATTAAAGGTGTGGATCACAACTGCTCCTCAACACAATTGGTTTGATGACAATATGCTTGCTCTGTGTTATTTTTCTTTTCTCCATTTTAGTTACCAGAGAGAGTTCTTAGTCTCATTGCACACTGACCTTTGTAGATATGAGTATTTACCAGTTCCAAGTTTGGTATGTGACAAAGAGTCTACAAAGGTTTTGTCTAAATCTGTTGCACTCTGGACCAAGAAAAAGGGCTTTATCTCCAGCACTCTAGATTTCTATGCAGGGGACACATAATCTCTGATAATTCTGGTTTTTTCCTTCAGATTTTTACCAATGCAAAGTCCTTAAATATGTTATGTATTTCAGAGAAATAATTTAAACATTTCTTCTTTCTTGCACAAGAAGGTAAACTGCTAATCATTACCCAGTGACTTGTAGTAAATATATATATATATATATATATATATTATTAACAGACCAGCTAAGATTCAATTTATTGTCAAGTATTTTATTGTGTGTATAGAAAATTTTCTTCCTTGCCTGATTGACTGCATGTGAGATTTAGTGATAATCTGGCTGCAAGAAAACAATGTGGAAATTTTAATGTAAATATTTCATTGAAAACTACATAAAAAGTAATTTTAAGAAAGTATACAGTAGATACAAGAAAACTTAGTGCTTTGGGATTTTTAATGCAATAAACTGGGTCCATGAATCTATTGCTTATTAAAATGCAACACATTTTTCAATGTATTAGTATCTGCAATTTTTGGAGTATAAAGGCAATGAGTGTCTCCTGTTATCTGCCAACATGTGACCACCTAGACCCTGAAACAAGTATCACTGAGAGACACTTAACTTGCTATATAATTAAATGTTACTCTACTTAAATTTAATAAAAATTATATATTTAAATAAATATATTTAAAAATGTATTTTTTAAATAAATTTTTTAACGTTTATTCATTTTTTGAGAGAGAGATGGAGACAGTGTGAACAGGGGAGGGGCAGTGACAGAGGGAGCTGAGCTGACAGAAGGAGCTCTGAGCTGAGCTGTCAACACAGAGCCCAACGCAGGGTTCGAACCCATAAAATGTGAGATCGTGACCTAAGCCTAAGTTGGACACTTAGCCGACTGAGCCACCCAGGTGCCCCATAAATCTTATTTAAATTACATAAATAAATTAAATCATTATCTATTTAATAAAAGCTTTATATTAGATATAGTAGACATTTATTGTATATGTTTTAATAAATGCTTTATATTTAATTAAAAATATTTAAGTATTTAAACATAAATATTTATTTAAATAGTAATTCTAAAGTTTTAGATATCATAGTAAATTTTGAAGGGGGTGGCAAATCTAGGAACTATAACAAAGGCCAACTTTTCTTTGGCAGTAACTGTCTTTAATACAGCATAATCTTTCAGTGAGTATACTCACACTGATATTTTAAACAATGAGCATGTCAGATTTAATATTTACAAAGTACTTAGTGTCCTTTTCCATGTATCAGTACTATAAAAAAAAGTCTACGAAACACTTTTGCATCCAGGTCACAAAATTAAACACAAAGTTGTTAATTAAGTTTTTATTTCATGCTGGACAAAAAGGACAGAGCTCAGATAGGTCACTGTACTTGGCTCACTGGCGGGGTCAGAGGGTCAGCTAATGATGTGGATAGCATGGAGCAAACATTTTCCACCTCAATCATTATCTCACCTCCGCTAAAATTCTTACTCAAGAGGCAGAGGGGACAGATTTGTTAAGGAGGTGTGTAATTGTTTATTCATTCCATCTGCTGTCTGGTCACCTCACTGGCTCATTACAGCAACCCAGAGCAAAATAATGAGTTTAGAGTCTACACAGGGAGCTGGAAAAGACACACCTCAGGAATCAGTGAAGATGACGAGGGCAGGAGCATCTTTCAGATGCATTCTTCTCAAACCACCTTTGGTCCCTCTTGTGCCTCTTCTTCCACTCTGTAATTGATTTGGCTTTTGCTGTTTATTAATACACTGAATCAGGTGCCAATTTAATTATACCAGATTACAGTCTACGTATATGTCCTCCAATTATGCTGAAATAGTTCTGGAAGAATATATTCCTTCTCATACCAGTCCACCCATGATGCTGATTTTTCGAAGGAGAGAAACACTAAGGACTTCCAGCTGGCTTATATTTTCATTAAATGAACAGTGGAAGGCAACTATGAATAAATTAAAGGAAAACATGAACATAGCAAGACCTAAAATTTCTGAAATTCAGTAACAGAAGCTTGGTAAAAATCTAGTCTGGCTGGTATCAGTGAAAGGTTATTATACAACCAGAAGGAGGCTATGTATTCCAAAAAGCTGCTGCGTCTGCCTAAGGTAAGTTAAAATATGAATAACCTTGGTGCTAAAATTTAAAACTTTACCGTAAAATACACAACATAGAAGAAACAGTGATACATGTTCAGCATTGCTAATTGCTAAATACATTTGCACCATTAATTTACTCGAGAACTTTTTAATATTCACCAAGAATGTGAGGCTTGCACTTTAATATTCCAAAGGCACAGCTAACATCTTAATAGCTATCAACAGCTGCTACAAATCCATTTATCCCCAGCTCAGAGAGCTATTCCCTCAACTTCTTTTTCATTCTGAGCCTCCATACTCGAGATGATCTTCTTGAATGTACTTTATTTGATCATATGTGATGCAAGTCCTATAGCAGGCAAGCTTACAGCATGAGAAACTACGTTAATAATGTTACTTGTATTACTCAATTTAAGGATGAGTGGAGAATTTTCTCCAAGCTAGTAACACTTTATTTCACAATGTAAAAATGTGACATCCACTTAATGAGACAGCCTTTATAAAGTGACTTGCAATTTTACACCCATCTAGTTGAGACTGGATATCAAGATATTTTAATAGTTAAATGTGTCAACAAACTCACATGAATAACAGAATTTCCTTTGTAGAGAACTCAAATACAGCCATTGTAAATATTAAACTAAAAATAAATGCTTCAGTAATACATTGGGCATCGAAGATGTGTTAAGTTCCAAGTTTTTCAAGAAATAAGTTTTGTTTCAATAACGCTGAATTCTTCTAAGTCGACAGTTTCGGCATCAACTGACGTGTATAGAATTCTGGCTCATAAGAACACAACTTTGTATAAAAACACCACAGTCCTTAAATATCAATGTTTTTGTGTTTGTTGGCAGCAAGCACCAAATGCCTTTTGATTATTAGATATTAACAACATAAATCTTACAGGAAATGATACTAGTAAAAAGAGAGTAACAACAAGTAGCCAAATATATCATTCTCTAGCTCCTACTACTTCCTCCCTGATGTTTTGCAAGAATGAAAAAGCATTCTACAATCATGAATGCAACTCTAAACATACTCCTCTGGTTCATCACTAGATTCGTATGTTTCTTAAGTTGATTACTAGATGACAAATTGCTGTTGGTCAGGGCCCTTTTTTTATTTTTTTATTTTTCTTTTACACCAAAAATACTTTTAGCAGTCGTCTCCTTTTTATCCCACTAGCAATGCCATGCATCCAGCTATCTTCCCATATTCCTGCCTTTCAACAGGTCTTTCTATTTCCAGGCATGGCTCTCATTTAGGAGGTCTGGTAGATCACAGTGAAAGATAAACTGCTTCTACAAATTATGCATCTGAAAATTCCATGCTTCTAGTTCAAAGGCTTTAATGGCTCTCCTAACACACCTTAAAGGAATTCCTTAATATGAAATATATGACCTTTTGCCGTTTAGTGTCAGTTTTATTTTTGAAATTAAATTCTAAATATTCTCCAGCCTCTACTTCACCCACACCAAAGTATCCACTACTCCCTAAGAGTCCTAAAGAATATTGTAAATATATTAGGCCCTCATAAATACCTTCCATGAACAATGCATGTCTTCTGATACACTTCTATGTATCTCTTTCGTCCCGTAATCATCTTTATTGCAGAAACACAGATTATGTTGGGGCGGAGTTGGACTCTAATGAAATGAGTACATTTAAGAGCATTAAGATTTAAATTTTTTTTTGCATTGTGTACTGAGTCTACTCCACTTTGTTTTTTTAACTAAATTTGGTTTTGCTACTTATTAACAATTTAGACCTATGCTACATTTATGCTATGGTGTTAGAACACAGAATGACAGACATGTTGCACCTCTATTCAAGCACTGGGTATATTTCACAAGGTTAATATTTACCAAAAATAATTTTTAAAAATAAGTTTGAGTCACTGTATTGTCTAAAATCTTGAAAATTAGAAGGGAAACACTATTTTAGTTTAAAAAATTATAAAATTATAACAAATGAAGTCAAAGTTTATTGTCAGGACTTCATAATATTTGCATCTTTATAAGTTCATTTCTGTTTTGTAAAATTGCTAAATAGAAATGTAGCTTATGTTAAATAACTAGAATATTTGAGTTTAATAAATTAGAATTGGGTCTTTTATGCCTTATGCTTTCAATTAGCATGTATTCAGTAACTGATATTTTAAGGACTTTGCTAGATGTTAAAACACACAAACATATTTCTGTTTTGACAATATTGTTGGGTGATGGAAATATAGAGATACAGTAGACATGGTCCTTGCTTCAAGTTTTACTTCATACTTGTGAAGTTGGAATTTAAGAAAAAGAAAGAGAAATGTAGATAAATCTGTATAAGGTCAAGGGACTGAAACATGTAGTGCAGGCAATTTTATCTTACTTTCCCCAAATCATGTCATTGAGAGAGAGAAAAAGAGAGGAAACAGGCAACCAGGAATAAGTTTTTGTTAATGTACACTATCACAACTACTATTTAATGTCTTAATCAAGTTTTAGCCAACCACATTTAGATAAATGATAGCAGAGGCATAAAAATTAAAATTATTTCTACATTCTGATAATACGATTTTATATCTGAACTGTCCCAAAAAAGTGAATGCTGAAACTACTCAAATAATAAGGAAATTTAGGAACACACTGGTTTTTATTTATTTATTTTTTTTTTATTTTTTTGTTTTTTTTTTCCAACGTTTTTATTTATTTTTGGGACAGAGAGAGACAGAGCATGAATGGGGGAGGGGCAGAGAGAGAGGGAGACACAGAATCGGAAACAGGCTCCAGGCTCCGAGCCATCAGCCCAGAGCCTGACGCGGGGCTCGAACTCACGGACCGCGAGATCGTGACCTGGCTGAAGTCGGACGCTTAACCGACTGCGCCACCCAGGCGCCCCGGAACACACTGGTTTTTAATTTAACATATTGAAGTTATTAAGCTACTTATAAAGCAAAATATAATGAAAGAGGTAATCTAATTTGTAACAGCAACAAGAAAGACAGAATACTAAGATGTAATTTATGAAGTAAAACTTTAAATTATTCCTGTAGGACCTAACTTTGGGTATGAACAAATGAATGTATGTGTATATACAAAATTTTTATGCTCCCTGATAGAATAATTCAACATCACAAATATGCCAGTTCTCCTAAATTAATTTGTAATTTAATGTAATGTCATTAAAATTACTGAGGGGTCTCTCTGCCACCCTTTCTCCTGGCTAGAAAATATTGTTGAAAAGATACCATGGAAATAAAATAAGAAAACATATAAAAAACCCAAATTATTAAAACAGTATGATATTGAGATGAACAGACAAAGCAAAAAGAGAATAGAAAGTCCAAAAAGGAGACGAAAGAACACATGGAAATTTTTATACTTAAAAAAAAAAAGGCATCTCAATTAGTAGATGGAATATATAGTTGTTCTGCTATTTAAAATGCTTTAACTACCCTCACCCCAGTATTACAGATTTTGAAAAATCAAATGTACACAAATTCATTTTTATGCATAAATAACAAATTTACTCTGAAATTAGTATATCCACCACCTTCATTTGAATTATCTCAAATTAGGCAACAATTTGATGAGACAAGAGAAAAGCACAAATCCATGACTGCTAACAGCTAATACTTTTTTAAATGTCTTTCAAAAAAATGACAGACTGTTTTTAAAAGGTTTTAGCATTACAGAAAAATTGATCAGATATTGGAGTTTTTATATGTGCCCCTTCCATTTACATGATTTCCCTTATTGTTAAGATACTACATGAGTATGGCACATTTGTTACAATTGGTGAACCAACACTCATATTATTACCTAACATCCATAATTTAGATTTCCTTAACCTATTATCTTTTTTGTATTCCGCAATCCCATCCCATTACATTTAGTAATCATGTCTCTTTAATACCCTCCAGGTTGTGCAAGTTTCTCAGACTTTCTTGTTTTTTTATCACCTTGACAATTTTGGTCAGATCTATTGCAAAATGTCTGCATGTCTGTGCAGAGGAGTAAAGAATAATCTCATCTGACTTAAATCCTGGTCAATGGGACATATGCTAAGAAAATGTATATATTGTTGTCTAATATTACTTCAAAATTAATATTGAATGATAAATAATTACATTAATGATGAAAGCAAAATTTTTTTAAAAGACACCATATCCTTAAATATGAATTGGCAATATCAATGTAAACTCATTACTTTTCTTTTTGAAATTTCGTATTTCTGAATTGCTGTTTCTGAGCATGATGGAATAACAAAAAATGTATTCAACCTCCTGGATTTTAAACATATAGAATACTGGATAAAATATATGATAACAATAATTTTTAGACATTGGCAAACATTGGAAGACAGCAGACATTAGAAGCGTGGTCTGTGATCCGTGGGACAAGCTAAGAGAGGAGCCCAGTGATTTCCTCTGCTTTCCACCAGGGGGCAGTTTCCCTGCTACAGTTCGGAGCAGGGAAATCCAGAGTATGGCAGTCTCACTGATTTGAGATAGGAGCAAACTAGAGTGTATTATGTTAAGTGAAGTCAGTCAGTCAGAGAAAGACCAACATCATGTGATTTCACTTATATGTGGAATTTAAGAAACAAAACAGAAGAACATAGGGGAATGAGAGGAAAAATAAGATAAAAACAGAGAAGGAGGCAAACCATAAGAGACCCTTAAATACAGAGAAGAAACTGAGGGCTGCTGGAGGGGTATTGGGTGGGGGGGATAGGCTAAATGGGTGATGGGAATTAAGGAGGGCACTTGTTGGGATGAGCACTGGGTGTTGTATATAAGTCATGAATCACTAAATTCTATTCCTGAAGTCAATACTACACTATATGTTAACTAATTTGAATTTCAAGAAATAAAAACAAAGAAATTCAATTTCAGAAGGGCCAAAGCAGCTAGAATTTATGAGGCAGAATAATAGGAGGGAGATACACAAAGAATTTCAGAGGCAGTAGCAGGTTCTCTAGGATTCTTGCTGGAGTAGTAATCTGCACATGCTTAAGAAGAAATTACCCAAGGTCATGAAACAAGAAAAAAACAAAACAAAACAACACAAAACAAACACCTGAAATCACTAGGACAAAACAGTGCTGGGAATAGCAATGGCAAGTAACTCAGAGGGCTTCAAAATGGGGAATGAAAACAACATGGATGTTGAAAATGAAGAAGTTTGGTCTAATATGGAGGACAACATGGAGAGCTAACTGAATTGGAGGAGGGGAAAAGTGAGAACATTCGTGAATCAGTATAGGTGAGAGAAGATTTAGAGCCAACCCAAGGCAGAAGCTGTGAGAATAGAGAATAAGATAAAATTACAGAGGATATTGACAGGACTTGTTCACAAATTGAATATACGGGCTCCTGGGTGACTCAGTGTTCATGTGTCTGACTCTTGATTTTGGCTCAGATCATGATCTCATGGTTGGTGAGATCAAGCCCTACACTGGGCTCCATGCTGACAGTGTAGAGTCGGCTTGGGATTCTCTTTCCCTCTCTCTCTGCCCCTCCCCTGCTGGCACACATGTGCCCTCTCCCTCTCTCTCTCAAAATAAATAAATAAACTTAAAATGTATTTGAATATAAAGTGAAGAAGAAAAGAAAGGACTGTAGCATAGCCTCCGCAACGCTGATCTGGGTATCAAGATGAATGGCAATGACATTCACCAAGAGCTGGAATACATGGAGAAACGGAGCAATCAGGAATAGTAATAAGTCCAGTTTCAGGTATTTTCAGTTTAAGGTCTCCAAAGGATCCCACTTATGTGGAGCAATCTAGCATAAAATTAATACTGAAGCTTTAACTCAGGGAGACAATGTTAAACTACACAGATCCATGCTAAGTCATTAGCTTAGAAATGTAAAGTCTGGGGTGGCTGGGTGGCTCCGTTGGTTAAGCCAGACCATGATCTCATGGTCCGTGGGTTTGAACCCCACATCAGGCTCTGTGCTGACAGCTCGGAGTCTGGAGCCTGCTTCAGATTCTGTGTCTCCCTCTCTCTCTCTGCCTCTCCCATGCTCTCGCTCTGTTTCTGTCTCTCTCAAAAATAAATAAAGATTTTTAAAAATCTGAAAAGAAAAAAAAAAAAGAACTGTAAACTCTGATGACATGGGTGAGGAAGCCCCATTTTACAAGTAGTTTCTCCAAAGGGTCGGAGAAGGGAGAACACATATTATACAGGCACGAGGAATTGTTGAAGATTTTTTTTTCTTACTCAGAGAAATGCTAGACAAGAGAAGATGGGCTGAGACGTTCTGTGGTAAATGAAGCACCACTAAATATACACACATACACATGTACATACCTATACAGATACACAGGTAAATGACAAATGAAGACCAAATTACTGTTAATTTATTGTATTGTATTCAAAATGACAATTACCTATACTATTAGTAACCTCTCATTAAAAACATTGAACTTGGTCTTTAACAGATCCCTTTTCTCACTTGTCATGGTGACACCATGTTCTAAAAGCAATATAAGTTAATGTAACTTATAAATATTTTTATATAAACTTAGGTTTCTGGTAAAACTTCCTTATTACAAAGTCTCTTGAAATCATCTCTCTTTTCTATCACTTACCACCCTGTAACTGTCTCTCTCATTATACCATAAGCTCCATGAGAACAAGCTCATGTCTGCTTTTTACACATCACATTTCCCAAGTTCAATGAATACTGATTGGCCTATTGTCAGTTCTCAGTGTTTGTGAGTGAATAAATGAACTTTTCAAGAATGCATTCATTCCACTACTAGTTGAGTATAAAGACCTAAAAAAAATACCTTCATATAGTTCAGTATTTAATAAAATTTCATTTTATTCAAGATTTAGCCACATGCCAATATGTGACATGCAAAATGTCATGACTCAAATTTATCTTTCGGCCCAATGCTTTCCGCCACCTACAAGATAATTCTGCCACCTACAAGATGAATTATTGTTATTCATCATGAAGCATTTCTTTAACTAAACCTAACGCTACCATTTTCATCACTGGTATCATCATTTGTCAGCACCCAGGTGGTGGGTGGAAAGACAAAGAGGTAGCTGATACTGCTGAATCAAAAAAACAATCTGATACGGGAACCACTTTGACAATAAATTTCATATTTAAAAAAAAGTTTTATAAATGAATACATAAATACATATATACATACAAACATACAAACATACATACAAACATACATACATACATACATACATACATACAATCTAAACCTCTAGGCTGGAACTCACATCAGATACTATGGTTTAAAATACTGGTAATGGCAATGATCACATTTATTAAGCTCTTCTTATGTCAGGCAATAACATTGAATGAATTATATATGTTTTTGCAATTAATCCTACAATTTGCAATTTGCAAATTATAGTTTGGAGTTGAGGAGAGATTAAGTATCTGTTCAAGGTCAGACAGCTAGAAAAGTGCTATCTTCATGCACACTCACACCGGTGCGGGACTCCAAAGCTCCTATTTTTAACATCTTGTTCCAGGCAGCAATTCAGAAAAACACATAGGTTACTAGGCACTACAAGGCTTTTATTCTGCAACAAGGCTCCAAATTACTTAGGTGTGGTAATTTTTTTATGCTTCATGCCATTCATCCACCAATACAGACAATGGTTTCTTTTTGTACCCTAGGTCAAATCTTAACACAGACTGAACATTAAGGCCAATTTACCTCACCTTCTTACCACTACTCCTCCCTCTCCAGACATGTCTCTCTCTTGGCTTTCCTGGAACATCCCAGCTCATATCCAAATACACAGTCACAATGGTGGCAAAAACTGGTCTTCCTCTCCAAGACAAAGCCCATGCCTCTTCAAGTACAGATGTGACTCACCCCATTCAGGAATCCCCACCTGACTACTGGAGTTGCACAACCATCTCCCCTTTGCATATTATTTCTCTCAGTCTTTCTGAAGATAATCTGCACCTCACTCTCAGGCAATTGATTCCCTTTTATTCATTCATTCCATTTGTTATTCTATATCCATGTGTCGAGCACCTATTTGGTACCTGGTAGTGACACTGATGCTGGTGAATCGAGTGGTAAGCAACAGAATGTGGTCCCTTTGCTTGTGCAACTTACAGAGTGATCTGATGGAAAGTAACTAGATAGCTAACATTAGACTGCATGCCAGAAAAAGTTCAGGTGAGGAGGAAATGTTTGAATTGAGATAGGAGTAAAAACAAGAAACTAACCTATGCAAATGGAAACAAAGTACTTCAGATGTCAATTGTAGAGACTCTGAAGTAAGGAGACACTTGGCATGTTTGAGACAGATCAACACAGCCCCGTGGCTGGAACACAGCAAAGAAATCAGTGGCAGGAGATGAGGTGAGAGATTAGAAGCAGGAGCTAGGAGTTTTTATTACAGTGTAGCCAAGGTCCCTGGAGGATTTGAAAAGGGCAAGAATCATGATCTAATTTCTCTTTTAGAGATTTTTAGAAAGATTACCCAGGCTACTAAGTAGAAAATGGCTTGCAGAGAAACAAGAATGAAGAAGAAAGATCTCAAGGGAGAAGTGGTTTATGCTTAGATTCTCAGCCAACAATGAAGATGGAGAGAAGAGACACATTAGCAATGTATGCTGCAGGAACGTGCAACATGCCTTGCACTGAATTTAATAAGAACTAGGTTCTTGAGCAACTAGTTGGATGACTTGGTGATTTCGAAATTCGGGGAAAAGACTGGGAGATAAATAGGTGGGGGCCAAAACCAAGAGCCCCAATTTAACCACGATTGGTCTGACATGCCTAGCAGATATCAACATAGAGACAGGAAGTAGAAGGCAGGGTATAAGACTTTAGAATTCAGAAGAGTAGTCAAGGCTGGAGAACTAAATTTAGAAGATATCAGCAACTGGCTGGCAGTTGAAGCCATGGGACCTGATGCTGGGATGGAATGAGTGGAGTGATCCCAGTAGAGAACCCATTAAACAGGATTTCTCACTTTTGTTGGTTTCAAAATTTTTATCTATTTCCAATTCTGTCAAAGGCCTATGCATGATATTCAGTGTTGATTAATATTTTCATGTATGGATACTTACATCACAACTACTTCATAAATGCTTTAAGGAAAATGACCTCTTTATTTTGGTATTGTCCACTGTGCTTCGTTTTAACGAAAACCTGAATTGAAATCAATTAGTGAACTGAAATAAGGAGTCAATAGAATCAGAGAATTTTTGTGACTCATATAATGACAGCATCTTTTACTCCTACTTTTAAACCCAATTGAAAAAAAAATAATAGTTTTACATAACTAAGATGTCACTGCTTCTGCTGAGCTTAAAGAAAAACATTTTTCTTTTTGAATCATTGCTCTCAGCTTCATACCAGGATATTTACATCAAGAACTTTATAATAAAAATACTTTCCTGATGCTGTTTTTCTTTATAAAATTACTATGTCACCATTTCCACAAATACTGGAGATAAGGCAACATGAGACCCTCTTAGGTTGAGTCCCCCCCCCCCAAAAAAAAAAAAAAAAAAAAAACATTCTGCTACAATTTGAGTGGAAGTGCCTTTATTTGGAAGGCATGCTCAAGAAATGTGAGCGAACAGGGAAGTGAGGAAGGAAGGAGAAGAGGCAGTTAAATGCTATATCATCAAGAAAATTACTACTGTGGGAAACTAGAACTTGATCTTTCTGGGAAACCTGAGAAGCAAGTATAGAACACATAGTTCAGGGCTGAGGGACCTTCTGTTGATAGCTTCTCCAAAAAACACTGACATCCCCAGTCCTTCCCTCAATCCTGGGTCCAGACTGAGAGGGCTCCTGTGCCAAAGAGAACCTACGAGCAAATATTAATGGATACTGCAAGTTGGAAATTGGGAGTGTCATGGCTTGACAGGTTAAGTGCGAAAGGGAAGTGTGTGAGGCACTGACCATATTTGCTAAGAGAATATAGGACGTGACAACAATCTGGTTCAATAATTTTTTTTAAAGAACAGATTTCTGTATATTAAAAAATTCCTTTAACAACTTTGCAAAGAACTTCAATGTGTCTTCTGTTTGAAGTAGTGATCCTTTAAAACTAAATCAAAAATAGAATTACCCTACAACCTAGCAATAGCCCTACTACAAATTTATCCAAAGGATACAGGAGTGCCTATTCATAGGGGCCACATGCACCCTGATGTTTATAGCAGCGCTATCAACAATAGGCAAATTATGGAAAGAGCCCAAACGTCCATCAACTGATGAATGGATAAAGAAGATGTGGTTTATATATACAATGGAATACTACTTGGCAATGAGAAAGAATGAAATCTTGCCATTTGCAACAATGTGGATGGAACTGGAGGTATTATGCTAAGTCAAATAAATCAGTCAGAGAAAGACAGGTATCATATATTTTCACTCATATGTGGAACTTGAGAAACTTAACAGAAGACCATGGGGGAAAGGAAGGGGAAAAATAGTTTCAAAGAGGGAGGCTAACCAAAAAAGACTCTTGATTACAGAGAACAAACTGAGGATTGATGGATGGGGGTGGGGGGGCGGAGGAGAGGGGAAATGGGTGATGGGCATTGAGGAGGGCACTTGTTGGGATGAGCACTGGATGCTTCGTGTAAGCGATGAATCATGGAAATCTACTCCTGAAGCCAAGAGCACACTGTATACAGTGTATGTTAGCTAACTTGACAATAAGCTATATTTAAAATAAATAAACAGTAATGGGTTTTCATAAGTCACATTTTAAAGCCTCTTTAAACAAATAATAACGGTGAGGGACGAAGAGAATGAGAATGTGTGTGGTCATGAAACTGTAACTTAAGGCTTGAATTTAAAATTAAAAGGAAGTCAAAGCACCTATCTGACCATATATAATCATGTATTTCTTCATTTCAAGATTTAAGGATGTTAGAAGAGCCATGCTTAAGACAAAAAAGTATGGAAAATAAATTGATAGAAGCAGAAAACTGTTGAAGAGGATTTTATAAATGGGTAGGAAAAAGCCATGCTCTCAAAAATATAATAAATAACTATCCTCTTTATTCTTTTCTGCTCATACGGCCTTTCCTTCCATCTTTGACATTCAATGACATTCAAAGTTAAGTATTCTTAGGATAATTTGTGTTTTCTTATAAAGAAAGTACAAAATCAATGAAACATCATGGACAGGAGGGTTATATTAAGTACCAGAATGGATTCATCAAAACGGCAAATAATCTCTTTTCCCTTTGCAGAGTCACATGTCGGAGCGTTAGTTGGTCATAATGAAACAGAACTAGTTTTCAGGAGTTGATGATATACTACGGGTCTCCCCTTAAGATGACCTAGAAGACATACAAAACTGCCCCAATCTAGACCCCAAGATTTTAATTACATGGCCAGCTGCCCCATTTAAACACATCTCATTTACAATGTCATAATGATTTTTGAACCTTGGACATGAGAAACCAGAAAGAACTATGTGGAAACAAAGCACTACGAATGTTAGTTAACAGAATTTTTGTGTCACAATTACTTCCACACATATTTGGACTGAATTACCACGGGTGGATCATGGGTGGAGTCTCCATTAATCACTAATCCTTCAACAGTAAAGAACAGATAGCTCTCTCTTCACAGATGTGTAGAGACAAAAATTTCAGCCTTAGGGTTGTTTGTTTTTGGTTTTGGTTTTGGTTTTGGTTTTGGTTTGTTGTTGTTGTTGTTTTTCTGTGTCCTGTGGTTTAAATTTCTCAAGTGTCTTACGTATCTGTCCACCTGATATCCTGGGCTCCTAGATTTCTTATGTATTGTTCTTGGTCTCAGATTTGTTTTCACCATAAAATGATCCCTGCTATTACGGTCAACACACAGCCTTCAGTGCAAATTATCTATGAAGCGTTTTTAGTTCGTTGTCTAATACTGCCTTCAGGTTTTTAATGTCTGTTGTTTACTCTTTGCACCTGCTTTTCTGGCCCATTGAGATCAACATTCACCTATCTTTTTGCCTCATACCTCTTATTTATTGTCATGTGGACCAATTCAGCTAATGTGATTACAATATTCAGTGCCACACACTGCCCAAATGTCATACTCAGGACTAACTTTATTCTTTCCGTTCCAACTAACTCCTGAGCTATTAATTTTATTA
This sequence comes from Lynx canadensis, assembly GCF_007474595.2. Taxonomy (NCBI): domain Eukaryota; kingdom Metazoa; phylum Chordata; class Mammalia; order Carnivora; family Felidae; genus Lynx; species Lynx canadensis. The sequence goes on along the minus strand of NC_044307.1, from coordinate 52,737,630 downwards.
CAATTATCAACGTGAAGCCACAAGCACCATTTTGGTAATAAACACCCATTGTGTTCTCCTCTGCTTATAATTTGGGACACTGTCTTTACACTCAATGAATATCTATTTCAACTGCCCTTGTCATTTGCATTAGACACGATTTCTAACAGGCTAACCCAAGGAACAATAATATCCTTTCCTCTGTGAAACTTTTTTCCTTCTCTCTGCCAATTTCCTCTGTCATATTTGACAGTGAATAATTCTGAGACCTAAATTTTAGTCCATCTGAAGGGGGGGAAATAGAAGGAAACTAAAAAAGACTTTTAATTCTGAATTCTCCCACTGTGTATCTTCACTCCTCACCACACATGGCTGCACTTTATGTGTTTCTTAGAATTGGATTGTTTCCTTCTGGGCCAAATACAGATTTTGGAAGGATAATCAAAAAGTAAGAAAACAAAACATCAAAGTGTAACGCACCTGTATGTATGTGTGTATTTTTTTTTTTAATGAGTGAATTCTTCTTGCACTAAATTACCATCCCATTAGAGATTTGAATCAGCACTGATTCTGTGCTGGAGCCCTGTTTGCAGAGATTTCTTTGAAACTTTCACTCCACTTTCTCAGTGGGGGAAACTTTAAGATTAACACCTAAATCCAATTCCTTGGTATATGTTGCAGATATAATATAAGTTGCGAATTAGAATGAAGTCAACTGGTAAAGAGTATCAAAAATATATATGCATATATCTGCGGTCAAAAATTTACATTTAAATCTAAATTCACATGGAAAGCTTCCACACCTTAGTTTGAGAAGCAAAGTTATTTATTTTACCTGAGGCTAAAAAGCATGCACAGTGGCATGTATCTGTGAAGATCCCTTTTTTTTTTTAATGTATAAAATGTAGATGATTATACAATCCAACCATACACTGCATTGAAAGTGAGTATCTTGATGCTAATGGATTATTTAAAGACTAGGGAGAGAGGACTATAGGGCTGAACAAAAACCATTTAGAATTCTAATGTTTAAACTGACATTTCAAGAGTGAATATAATGATTCTCTTGTGGGTAAAAGAAATGCTACTCAGTTACACAGTTACTAAGAGAACTCAGTTATTAAGAATTTTTAGATAACTTAAGTATCTAGTTTCTAAGATCATTTTCCAACATTTTTTTTCTTTTAGCTTGGCACTTGCTTCTGAAATTATGAAAACAAAAACAAAGCAAGGAAAAGGGACCACTCAACCTAGATATTCCCTGACATCTCCAATTTTCAAAGCTATTTTGCACTCTCCTTCATTCGCCACACTGTCATGACACTGCCTCCATTTTCAACCCTCCTAACCTTTCAAAAATTAGTCAAACAGGATGAAAACATGATTATTCATAACCTGATAATAGCTACCCATGGACCTGTGATTTTGAAACAGAAATAGTAAATAGTGATCTAGAGATAGTGTTTGCAATGTACCTTTTACCAGACAGCCTCTTTCATATTCTTCTTTTCTAGTAGTTACATGTTTTATTTCCATTTTGACCCTACCTAAAAATCAGTGGTTGTGTATTTCATTCCTGAATTACTTTAACAATTTAACTCATTTTCTTCTTTTCAGTTCTTCCTCTTTTGAATACAATCCAGAAATCAGATTAATCTTTCTAAACTGTCACTTTAATCTTGTGATCCAAATGTTACCTCTAAGATTTTTCTTTAATCTGGTACTATATATTGATACACCAGTTTCTCTACCTTTTAGCCTCAAGCTGTACTGATGGCCCTTTATTATGCTATGCCCAGTGGTAATCTTCACTCCCAATAAGTCAGTTCTTCAGTATCAAGTTCATTTTTAGCTCCAACTTTTTGTTTACATTGTTCACCCTTGAAATATCCCCTATCTCCCATATTATAATACGTAACATTTTTTTTAAACTGAGCTCTTTTTTAACATTTTGAGAGAGAGAGAGAGAGGAAGAGAGAGAAAGAGAGATGGAGAAAGAGAGAGCGCAGGGAAGAGGGACAGAGAGAGAGGGAGAGAATCCTAAGCAGGCTCCCCATTCAGTGCAGAACCAGATGTGGGGCTCAACCTCACTACCATGATATCATGACCTGAGCTGAAATCAAAAGTGGGATGCTTAACCAACTGAGCCACCCTGGTGCCCCTAATGCATTACATTTTAAGGTCAATTCAAATTTTCACACTTCACGAAAGTTGTGTCTTGCCACCTGTAGTCTCTGTAATCCCCACTGTGTAACCATCTAAATGTATATTGTCATCAGTGCTACAATGATTCACTTACACATTTCTCCCTTCCTACTTCACAGGATGATACTGCGCTCTTAGCTTTGTTTACCCAACTCTAGAAATATCCTTCACAAAGTATTCAATAGAGAGTTTGTGAAACAATGAAACAAAAAGGAAAATAATAAAATCAGCATGAATTAATTTAACATCATGGAAACATAACCACATTTTGTTTTCAGTTTAAATTCATTAATGGTGTCGTGAGAATCAGTATAGAAGACCTTCTTTTATAATAAGGCACTAAATTAACCGTTGGAAAGCTGAAAGTGGAATAAATTTGCATTATACTTCGCAAGGCTTGCAATTAAACTGACCTGGGTTTTAATCTTAGTGCTTATTTTCTAACTAATGACAGAGAGAAGATGACTAAGAAAATTTTCAGCTAAGTCTCAGAATAATATATACATCATTCGATTGTTTCAAAGTATCAACGAAATCATGTGCTTAAAATGAACAGCACAATGCCAAGCGCAGAGAACTTGCTTAATAAGCAGTTGTCATTCTCATTGCTGACAGTAGTTGTGATGGTGTTGTTATCCACACTTCATCCCAGGAATATATCGTTTGAAAACTGAATTGTTGATATGAACAGATCTCTGCACGTCACGATTTAAACAAGATAGAAGTGTGCTTTGCTCTCAAATATCCAAGGCCAGAAATAGTAAAGTATTCCAAAGAGAATAAAAACCCTGCCTTAGGGACCCAGGTACCTTCCAACCTGTTACTCCGTCATCATCCAAGGTGTCAAACCTTTTCTCCATAGTCAAATCTGCCTCAGCGTCACATCTATACTCTGGCCTAAGAGGACAAAATCAGGTGAAGGGCAGACATCTGCATTTTTTTAAGCATTTAAAGCAGAAGTTATATACATGACTTCTATTCATATTCCACTGCCTAATCATCTAATCACATGGCACAGTTAGCTGCCAGCGAAGCTGGGACTTTAACTATAACTGATTCACCATATACCTAGCCCAGGGGATGGAGAAAGACCTTTCCAAGGCAGAAAGGAAACAAGGATATCATAATAACTGACCTGGGATATAAGCTGTTAATAGCACTCTTCACTGTTTGTTCCTTTTCCTAGATCAGGGCCCTCAGCCTACTCCTAGAAAATTAAGCTTCATATGGTGGTGCTTCTCGAATATTTCAACATCTTTACATATTCATTTTTTCTTCACTTCGTTTTTGAAGGACAACTAGTGAAGTTTACCTTACAAATTTTCAGAGCCAATGGTAGTAGGTTGAGGTGAGGATGATTGTAACTTCAGTAATAAAACCAGGGATAGACTTAACCTAGGGACAATGAAAACTTCAGTGAACGTCATCACAGTAAGGAAATATTTACGATATGACCCAGTGTAGAATTACATTTATATCGTAAGCAAAACAGAATTTGCTTTTCTCTTTTACAAATAATAGGCACAGCATTTGACCTTATGCCCCACAATTTGAAAACATTACTTAGTCTGTACAGGTCTATTAAATGTTTTGGAACTGGTCACCTTTCCTAGGTATAAAAGTTGTGCTTGTATGAATCAGGACTTTCCTTAGCCCTTCATTATGAAAACTAAACACAAAGCAGAGAAAAGTACACGGTTTAATGTAGAACTGACTATCTGGGGAATTTCAGGTTTTGTGTTACTGGCTTTTTATTTTAAATGAACCCAATAGCCTAATTGAACCAGAAATTCCAGTTTTAATGATTCTCCTGAAATAGACCAAGTATGAGCATTTTTTTAGACACTTAATATTTTTTCAGGACTTTACATACTTTATGATATAATATGATAGCAAAAGAGTAGAATCATGGACCTCTATATTCAGCTGTCTGGCTTTGAATTGTCTTTATGACACTTGCTAGCAGGTTATTTAAACCATCTTTGTTTTATTTCCTGTCACAAGAGGACAATAATAACATGTTAGTTTAAGGATTCGTCCTAAAAATCAAACTACTTAAAAGGCCTTATAATGATCTGGCAAGCATCAGCAAATGTAATCCATTCAAATAATATATATTGAATGCCAGACATGTATTAAGCACATGTTAGGCACCAGGATTACAGCAGTTAACTACATAGAAAATAAAATCGCAGCCTTTGTGGAGTTTGTATTGTAATGCCTTTGTATTTCAACTCTAAAACAGAGAACTCATTATCCTCAACTTACCGAGAGGAAACTGAGTTCAGAGCTATGTTGTGATTTATCCAAACGGCTAATCAAGTAAAAGGTGGATGGCAGAGTCAAAAGTCACACAAAGACCAGTCTAGCTCTGGCTACTTACTAAGTATCATGCTGTACGCATAGCAAACATCTCTTGAGCATGTACTATGCACAAGGTAAGCCACACACACTGTACACAAAGACAGTGAAAGGCAAAGGACTTTCAGGCTTTGATGTGATACTTCTGGAGATCTTGACGGTAACTACTATCTGACATGCCCCAATCACCACATAGACACAGAATGAAATGTCTATGCCCACCCACCCCCCACCCCCCACCCCCCACCCCAGTGCCCCTGAATGACCTCATTACGAGAAACATATTTATGGCAGAGAAGAAAATTAAGAGGTAAATCATTTCTTTCTGAAATTATTTGAATGAAGAAGGAATAATTTGCATGGTAAGTTGTGAAAGTAATAAAAATACCTAATTTGCTGAAATTCAAGACCAGAATCAAATCACTAATCATCAGGGAAATTCAGAAAACCAAAATGATCTATCACTTCACACCTGTGAGAATGGCCATCACCAAGAAGTTAAGAGATAAGCAGTGTTGGTGAGTATGCGGAGAAAGGGGAACACTTGTGTACTATTGGTGATAAAGTAAATTGGTTCAGCCATTTCAGAAAACAGTTCCTAAAAAAATTAAAAATAGAATTAACATACGATCTAGTAATCCCACTTCGGGGTATACATCCAAAGGAAATGAAAACAAGGTATCAAAGAAACACCTACACCCTTAGGTTCATTGCAGCATCGTTCACATTAGCCAAAATATGGCAACAAACTAAGTGACCATCAATGCATAAATGGATAAAGAAGATGCAGTGACATACAATGAAATGTCATCCAGTTAGGAGATAAAAGGAAATCCTTCCATTTGCTATAACATGGACCTTGAAGACATGCGGAGATATCTCAGACAAACCCAACTACTGTGCTATATCACTTACATTGTGGAATTGAACTCACAGAAGAGAGTAGAGGTACTGAAGATATGGGAGATATTGGCCAAATGGTACAAACTTGATTAAGAGAATGAGTAAGTTCTGGAGATCTAACACACTGCACTGTGACTGTAGTTCACAGCACTGTAATACATACTTCAAAGTTTCTAAAACAGGAGTCTTAAAATATTCTCAACACAAAGAAGAAACAATATGTGACATGATGGAGATAGTAGGTAACTGGTGGTAATCATTTTTCAAAATATAAATGTATCAAATCAATACTTTGCATATCTTAAAGTTACATAAGGTTACATATCAACAACTCTACCTCAATCTGAAAAAAAAAAAAGAGGCAAAGAAAGAGAACAATCAATATCAATATTCTTGGTGGGATAGATTAATTCCTTTACTCTAGCATTATATCTGAATATAACTCTCTTGTTTTAATGGTTTGCTTCTACAGGAGGGAATAGTATACACTAGTGATTAAATGAAGGAATGGATTTTTTTTCTAGCTTTACTATTTTATGACAACTTAAGTACCTATGATTACACATTATTTTTCTTACTTGAGAACTGATTTTAGGACCTATGTTGCATATGAAAAGAAGTTTAGGAAAATCTTTCCTTTTAAGGAAAAAAAAGCATCAAATGTGAATCCTTGATCCAGATTATTTAGGAAATAGATTTGTTATTTAATTGAATGTCGCAAAACATTGATAGAAGTCATGGACATGATGCACAAAACTTTTTAAAGTACAAGGATAATAAAAGTGTTTAACACTTATATAATAATGAACACAACTGTATCATTCTTTGATAATTTAAAAGTAAATTCAGGATTAGCAAAGCCCTCAGTCATCATTCTAACCTCTTATTTAAAAAATTAATAGACTGGGAGGAGGGGTTAACATGGCAGAGTAGTAAGGAAACCCTGGGCTTCTCTCATCCCTGGAACACAGCTAGATCAACATCAAACCATTTTGAATGCCTAGAAAATCGATGCGAGGATTAATAAAACAATCTAGGTAATTTTAGGAAGAGAATGCTGTAGGTACACAGTGTGGAGAGGTGAATTGGGGGAGAGAAGAGCTGTGCTGCCACAGAGGGAAGGGAGCCGTTTTCAGGGAGAGGTCAAAGACAGAGCTGGAGAGAGAGCAGCACATGAAGTTTGCACAAGAAAGCACTTCCCCTGAAAGTAGCTAGAAAGAAAGAGTGAAAACACACACAGGGGACTCCTCAAAATCACTGACAAGGAAAAAAGGAAAGGGTTTGAATAACACCAGTTTTTTTGTTTTGTTTTGTTTTTTTGGTTTTTGTTTTTGTTTTTTTTAAAGAGTGGATCAGAGTCTCAAGTTTCAGAGCTCAACTCCTGGTAGTGCTCTGTCGAGGAGCGGGTGGAGCCCCAGGAGTGGGCAGTGAGGTCTGAGGATCCCCTGGGTCGTACAGGGAGGAGCAGTTCCCCAGCCTGGAGTGCATTTGGAAGAGGTGATACAGCCTCTCCCTGGGCAAAAGACCCAGCAGTCACCATCAAGCCACCACGTTCACCAGGATAGGAACAAAGATGCTAGCTGAGAGCAGCGAAACCTGGCACCAGCTGTGTGTTGCAATTTACCATAAACTCTGAGCCGCTGCCACTGTACAGGGGTACAAGTGTTGCCTGGGACAAACCAGCCCTGGACACAGTGCAGCAAGACCATCCCCGAAAAGATCACTGCTGGTCCAAGCCATCAGGGTCTCTCAAGTGTGGAGTTTTGAAATATAACTGTGTCTGAAATAGAACTCTGCAGGAAGGTGACACCTGGTAGGAGGACAGCTTGGACACAGGGGGAAGGCAGGGAGCTGAGGGAAGCGGGGGACATAGGAGGGGTGATTGATCATACGTCTGTGAGGGTGCAAACTTCCCCCTCTGGAGACTAGAGAATGGGGTGAAGCCATTTTCACCACTAGCCCAACAACTCTGATCAGCCCCTAGCTGACAGAGCTAGACAGCACTACCAAGTGGAGAACGGAGCTACCACACTAAGTCCCTGCTCCCTGTGCCCTCTAGGCGCATCTCCACTAGGGCTAGTCAGCCTGAGAATCAGAGCAGCAGGTCCCTCCCCCAGAAGACCAGCACAAATCCCTTCCTTTAGTCTACTGACCATAGACTGATAAAATTTCAGCTCTAGGGGAACTAGATCTAGCTTCATTTGGCTTTCTTTGTTTGCTTTTTTGTTCTTGTTCTTGTTTTCTTTTGTTTCTTGGATACAGAAAGAACAATTTTTTTCTTATTTTTAATATGTTTTTTTAGCTTCTTAGGTTTTTGAAAGTTATTATTATTATTTTGAGAGACACAGAGTGTGAGCAGGGGAGGGGCAGAGAGTGAGGCAAACAGAGAATCCCAAGCAGGCTCCATGAGATCAGAACACAGAGCCTGATGCCAAGCTCAACTCACAAAAACATGAGCCAAAAACATGAGCCAAAATGAAGAGTCAAATGCTTAACTAAATGAGCCACCAGGCACTCCTTTCGTTTTTTAGTTTTTTCTTTTCCTCTCTTCTTTTTTCTATCAAGCTTCTCTTAACGAACAGACCAGAACATGCCTAGGATCTAGCTTCCTTTACTTGATTTTTAATTTTTTTAAATACTTTTATTTCATTTTGTTATTACTATTATTTTTTCATCCTCCACAATGACAAGACAGAAGAATTCACTTCAAAAGAAAGAACATGAAGAAATGATGGCCAGGGATTTAATCAAAATACACATAAGTAAGAAGTCTCAACTAGAATTTAAAACAGTGATTATAAGGATAGTTGCTGGGTTGAAAAAAGCATAGAAGACACAAGCTAATCCCTTTCTGCAGAGATAAAAGAACTAAAATCCAGTCAGGCTGAAGTTAAAAATGCTACAACCAAGATGCAAACCCAAATGGAGGCCATAAAAATGTGGGTGGACTTAGGTGCCTGGGTGACTCAGTTGGTTAAGCGTCCGACCTTGGCTCAGGTCATGATCTCATACTTTGTGAATTTGAGCCCCGCGTTGGGCCCTGTGCTGACAGCTCTGAGTCTGGAGCCTACTTCAGGTTCTGTGTCTCCCTGTCTCTCTGCCCCTCCCCTGATCACAGTCTGTCTCTGTCTCTCAATAATAAATAAATGTAAATAAATAAATAAATAAATAAATAAATAAATAAATAAATAAATGAGGGTGGACTAGGTAGAGGAGTGAATTAGCAATATAGAAAATAAAGTAGGGAAAATAATGAAGCTGAAAAGAAGAGGGAAACAAAGGTGATGCATGGATCATAAAGGCAGACATAGGAAACTCAGCAATTCATTAAAATAATAATAACATTCATATGATAGGAGTCCTAGAAGATGAAGAGAGAGAAAAAGGGGCAGAAGGCTTGTGTGAACAAATTATAGCTGAAAATGTCTCTAATCTGGAGGATACAGACATCAAAATCCAAGAAGCACAGACAATTCCCATTAAATTCAACAAAAGCTGGCCATCGTCCACACATATTATAATCAAATTCACAAAATACACATACAAGGATAGAATCCTGAACGCAGCAAGGGAAAAAAGTCCTTACCCTACAAGGGAAGACAGATCAGGTTCACAACAGATGTCTACCGAAAGCTGGCAGGCCCGAAAGGAGTGGCAGGATATATTCAACGTGCTTAATGGGGAAAAATATGCCGCCAAGAATATGCTATCCAACAAGGATGTCATTCAAAATAGAAGCACAGATGAAGAATTTCCCAAACAAAAACTAAAGGAGTCTGTGACCACAGACTAAACAAGCCCTATTAAGAAAACTTTAAATGGGAGCCTTTGAAAAAAGAAGAAAAAAAAAAAGGAAAAAAAAAAAGAGCAAAAGCAGCAATGACTAGGAAGGACCAGCAAACATCACCAGAAACACCAACTCTACAGGCAACACAAAGGCACTAAATTCCTATCTTTCAACAATCACTTGGAATGTAAATGAACTAAGTGTTCCAATCAAAAGACATATGGTAGCAGAATGGGTAAATAAAAACAAGATCCATCTATATGCTGCCTACAAGAGACTCATTACAGAATCAAAGACGCTTGCAGATTGAAAGTGAGGGGATAGAGAACCATCTATCATGCTAACAGAGGTCAAAAGAAGGCCAGAGTACTTAGACAAACTAGATTTTAAAACAAAGACTGTAATATGACATGAAAAGGGCATTATATCATAGTTAAGGGGTCTAGCCATTAAGAATACCTAACAATTGTAAATATTTATGCCCCAATTTGAACACCCAAATATGTAAATCAATTTATCACAAACATAAAGAAACTCAATGATAATAATACCACAAACAGAAGGAGACTTTAATACCTCACTTAACAATAGATACATCCTCTAGGCAGAAAATCAGCAAGGAAACAATGACTCTGAATGACACATTGGACCAGATGGACTTAATGGATATATTCAGAACATTTCATCCCAAAGCAGCAGAATACACATTCTTACTGAGTGCACATGGAACATTCTCCAGAATAGATCACATACTGAGTCACAAATCAGCCCTCAACAAGTACAACAAGATCAACATCTTATCATGCATATTTTTAGATCACAACACTATGAAACTTGAAGTCAACCACAAGAAAAAATTTGGAAAGCCCTCAAATACAAGAAGTTAAACTAAAGAATGAATGGGTTAACAAAGAAATTAAAAACTGCATGGAAACAAATGAAAATGAAAACACAAGAGTCCAAAACCTTTGGGATGTAGCAAAGGCAGTCCTAAGAGAGAAGTATATTGCAATTCAGGCCTATTTCAAGAAGGAAGAAAGGTTCCAAACACAATATCTAATCTTATACCTAAAAAGGTTAGAAAAGTAGCAGCAAATAAAGCCTAAAGCCAGCAGAATAAGGGAAATAATTAAGATTAGGGCAGAAACAAATGATATAGAAACAAACAAATAAGAGAAAACAAGCAGAACAGATCAACAAAACTAAGAGCTGGTTACTTGAAAGAATTAACAAAATTGATAAACCCAAACTTATCAAAAAGAAAAGAGAGCGGACCCAAATAGATAAAATCATGAATGAAAGAGGAGACATCACAACCAACACCACAGATATACAAAAAATTGTAAGAGAATACTGTGAAAAATTATATATCAACAAACTAGGCAATCTGGAAGAAATGGACAAATTTCTAGAAACTCACAAATTACCAAAACTGAAACAGGAAGAAATAGAAAATTTGAACACCCATAGCCAGCAAATAAGTTGAATTTGTAATAAAAAATTTCCCAAAAACAGGAGTCATGGGCCAGATGGCTTGCCAGGGGGAATTTAAAGGTTAATATCCATTCTTCTCAAATTGTTTGGAAAAACAAAACAAAAAAACAAAACAATACCAAACAACATCAACAACAAAAGAGAAATAGAAGTAAAACTTACAAACTCAATATCTATAAAGCCAGCATTAGATTCCAAAACCAGACAAAGACTTCACTAAAAAGGAGAATTACAGGCCATTATCCCTGATGAATCTAGATGCAAAAATTCTCAATAAAATACTAACTCAACAGTCCCATAAAATAATTATTCACTGTGATCAAGTGGGATTTTTTTCCTGGCTGTAGGGATGGTTCAATATCTGTAAATCAATCAACATGATATAACACATTAATAAAAGAAAGGATAATAACGATATGATTTTGTCAAGAGATTCAGAAAAAGCATTTGATAAAATACAGCATCCATTCTTGATAAAAAAAAACCCTCAACACAGTGGAGATAGATGGAACATACATCACATCATAAAGGCCATATATTAAAGACCCACAGCTAATATCATCCTCAATGGGGAAAAATTGAGAGTCTTTCCTCTACAGTCAGGAACAAGACAAAGATATCTACTCTCACCATTATCATTTAACATTGCACTAGAAGCCTTAGCCTCAGCCATCAGACAACAAAAAGAAATTAAAGGCATCCAAATTGGCAATGACGAAGTCAAACTTTTGCTCTTTGCAGATGACACAATACTCTATGTAGAAAACCCAAAAGACTACCAAGAAAAATTGCTAGAATACATGAATTCAACAAAGTTAAAGTATATAAAATCAATGTGTAGCAACTTGTTGCATTTCTATACACCAATAATGAAGCAGCAGAAAACAAAATCAAGGAATCAATCCCATTGGCAAAAACAATAAGATACCAAGGAATAACCTAATTAAAGGGGTAAAAGATCTGTACTCTGAATACTACAGAACTTATGAAAGATACTGAAGAGGACAAAAAGAGATAGAAAAGTATTCCATGTTTATGGATTGGAAGAACACTGTTAAAATATCTATACTACCCAAAGCAATCTACACATTTAATGCAATCCCCATCAAATTACCACCAGCATTTTTCACAGAACTATAACAAACAATCCTAAAATTTGTATGGAACCACCAAAGACAATACTGAATATCCAAAGCAATACTGGAAAAGAAAAACAAAACTGGAGGAATCTTAATTCTGGATTTCTAGCTATATTAGAAAGCTGTAGTCATCCGGACAGTATGGTACTGGCACAAAGGCAGACACATAGATCAATGAAACAGAATAGAAAACCCAGAAATGAACCCCCAACTATATGGCCAACTAATCACTGACAAAGCAGGAAAGACTATCCAATGGAAGAAAGACAGTCTCTTCAACAGACAGTCTCCCAACAAGTGCTGGGAAAATTGGATGATTACATGCAGAAGAATGAAATTGAACTGCTTTCTTACACCATACACAAAAGTAAATTAAAAATGGATGAAAGACCTAAATGTGAGACAGGAAACCATCAAAATCATACAGAATAAAACAGGCAGCAACCTCTTTGACCTTGCTGGAACAAATTCTTACTAGACACATCACTGAAGACAACAGAAACAAAAGCAAATGTAAGTTACTGGGATCTCATAAAGATAAAAAGCTTTTTCACAGTGAAGGAAACAATCAATAAAACTAAAAGGCAGCCTACAGAATAGAATATATTTGCAAATATCATATCCAATAGAGGATTAGTATCCATAATCTATAAAAACTTCTCAAACTCAACACCCAAAAAAAACAAATAACCCAGTTAAGAAATGGACAAAAGACACGAATAGACATTTTTCCAAAGGAAATATCCAGATGACTAATAGACACATGAAAACATGCTCAACATCACTCATCATTAGGCAAATACAAATCAAAACCATGATGAGATATTACCTCATACCTGTTGGAATGGCTAAAATTAATAACACAAAAAACAACAGTTGTTAGAAAGAATGTAGAGAGTGGGGAACCCTCTTAGACCATTGGTGGAAATGCAAACTGGTGCAGCCACCCTGCCGAACAGTATGGAGGTCCTCAAGATACTAAAAATAGAACTATCCTAGAATCCAGTAATTGCACTATTAGGTATTTACTCAAAGGATACAAAAATACAGATTCAAAGGGGGACATGCACTCCAATGCTTATAGCAGGATTATCAACAATAGTCAAACTATAGAGAGAGCCCAAATGTCCAATGACTGGTGAATGGATAAAGAAGGTGTGGTATATAATGGAATATTAGTCATCAAAAAGAATGGAATCTTGTCATTTGCAATGATGTGGATGGAGGTAGAATATATTATTTTTTTAATATTTATTTATTTATCTAGATAGAGAGACACAGCAAGAGCATGAGTGGGGGAGGGGCAGAGAGAGGGAGAGAGATAATCCTAAACAGGCTCCACACTGTCAGTGAGAAGCAACACAGAGCTCAATCCCACAAACTGTGAGATCATGACCTGAGCCAAAGTCAAGAGTTGGACACTTAACCGACTAAGCCACCCAGGCGCCCCCTAGAATGTATTAATGTATTTCACTAAGTGAAAAAGTCAATCATAGACGAATATCATATGATTTCACTCATATGTGGAATTAAGGAAAACAAAACAGATGAACATATGGGAAGGACGAAAAGGGAGGAGAGAGGGAAAGAAACCAAAAGAGACTCTTAGTGATATAGAGAAAACGGTTAGTTGACAGCGGGAGGTGGGTAGGAGACAGGTTAGATGGGTGATGGCAACTAAGGAGAGTACTTGTTGTGATGAGCACTAGGTGTTGTATGTAAGTGATGAATCACTGAATTCTACTTCTGAAACCAATATCACACTGTATGTTAACTAAAATTTAAATAGAAAAATTAAGATGAAAAAAATTAATACACTAATTATTGGACAGTTTTAAGTTTACAGAAAATTAAGCAGAAGTTATCATGCATCCCCACTACTCTCCTTTCCTAATTTTCCCTATTATCAAGGTTTTCCATTAGTGTGGTCTATTTGTTACAAATGGTGAGCCAATACTGACATGTGGTTATTAGCTAAAATTGATAATTTACCTTAAGGTATGCATTTTCTGCGTAGACTCTATGGGTTTTAACAAATGTATAATGACATGTATCCATCATTAGAGTATCATACAGAATAGTTTTACTGCCCTAAAGTACCCCAGTGTTGTAGTTTTTGCTGTTACCTCCTGCCCCCAGCACCCCTATAGAATCCCTACAGGGAGCTACAGATCTTTTCACTGTTTCTGTAGTTTTTGCCTTTCCCATAATGTTGTATTTTTGGAATCATATATTATGTAACCTTTTCATATTGGCTTCTTTAATTTAACCATATAAATTTAAAGTTCTCCCATGTCTTTTTCCCCCTCATGTCTTAATAGCCCATTTATTTCTATTGTTAAATAACCTCCATTAAATAGATATACCACAGTTTGATCATCCATTCATCCATTGAAGGACATCTTGATTTCTTCCAAGTTTTGGCAAGTATGAATAAAGTTTCCATAAATATTCCTAATTCCATAAATTATCACTGTAATTTTTTTTTAATTCTACAGTTCAGTAGACACACATATAGGAAGCCCAAGACTTATTTCCATGAATAAATAAGCCCTAGAAGCTGGCTAAAAAGAACTCTTGGTGGTAACCCATTTTAAAATACTTTATTTCTCTCTCACTAGAGTGAAGAAAAAGCATTATAAAAGCATTCTGTAACTTGAAATTCCAGACAAGTGGGTATTTAATATATAATTATAAAATCTTGTTTAAAGACTGAAAATAGTCAAAACAATTCAAATAATAATAAACACAGTCCATTTTACTTAATTTAGAAAACTACTCAAAATACAATTTACTATATAAATTATATTTATAAAATATATTAAAAACTATACATAAAATATATTAAAAATATAAAAATATATAAAAAATTATAAAATATATATAAATATATATTAAAACATAAAAAAAATCAAACTATGAAACAATGATAGCTTACAGAGGAAGGAAGATAAGGCAAATTATGAGATCACTAACAATTTTTATAAATATCACAGCTAACATTTATATGGTGTTTACTATGTACAGGTTCTGTTTTAAATGTTTTTTTTTTTTTTATTTTTTTAAAAATTTTTTTTTTCAACGTTTATTTATTTTTGGGACAGAGAGACAGAGCATGAACGGGGGAAGGGCAGAGAGAGAGGGAGACACAGAATCGGAAACAGGCTCCAGGCTCTGAGCCATCCGCCCAGAGCCTGACGCGGGGCTCGAACTCACGGACCGCGAGATCGTGACCTGGCTGAAGTCGGATGCTTAACCGACTGCGCCACCCAGGCGCCCCTTAAATGTTTTTATATACATTAATAAATTTACTCCTTACAATTATGCAATGTGTTGATACAATTTTAAACTTGATTTCACCAATAAAACTTTTCAGTTACCATGAAGAGGCAAGATGGATCTTCCCCAAATTTTGGTTTAGATGTCGAGATAGTTGACACCACACATACATAGAGATTATGAAAATGTTTGTAACACATGATAACATTTTTTAGGAAGAAGAAGGTAGACTCCCAAGTAGATACAAGAATGGCTTGAGAGAGAAGAGAAAAGAAACTGACTAGCTGTTTGAGATGGTTAGACAGTAGGAGTGAGGTGCAGGTTCCTGAACATGGTTTGAGCCTCCCATGGTTTGAGTGCAAAAGAAGGAATCCTTCAGGCTTTACTATGAGATTTCCTAGCCACAAGGAAGAAGGGGAATAGGGCATGATAGGGCCTGGCAACTAACAGCAGTCAACAAAAATGGAGTCTGATTTATTACAAACAGAAAGGTTTTTAAGTGTTCAGTGTAGATAGCTTACCCTGGTCATAGAGCTTATCTATGGGAATAAACTGCAGATCTGGGACTAAAACCTAGGTGTTCCTTCCAGCACCCATGCTCTTAACCAAGATACTAATTTTCTGATTGTAAAAGCATTGCTTGCTTACTGTATAAAAAACAGAGTGTATAAATAAATTGAGAATCGAAAATATAAATTATTCATATGACTCATGGAAAACCAGTTATATTTAGTTTATTTTTGTACTACCCTTTAACATTTATCCTATTTTAACACCCTATAAGCTGCTTTGAATCTTCCTAAGTTACATATTGAACATTTTTCAAAGAATTAAATATGCTCCCAAATGGTAGACAGAATTGTAAGATGCCCTCCATCATCTCTAGCCCTTAGTGTTGTGTCCTATGCTGTCTTCCACAATGGAGTATGGACAGAGTTTCATCAATAAAATATGCAAAGGAACTGGGATGCCACTCTCATAATTATGTTACTTTATGTAACAAGGTAGGAGTATTGTACACATATAATTACAATGTTTTGTGGCACCTGGGTGACTCAGTTGGTTGAGCGTCTGACTCTTGATTTCATCTTACGTCAGGATCTCACAGTTCCTGAGATTGAGAACGGCTCAGGCTCTGTGCTGACAGCATGGAGGTTACTTGGGATTCTCTCTCTCTCCCTCTCTCTATCTTTGCCCTTCCGGCCCACGCTTCACGCATGCACACGCACGTACACACACACACACACACACACACACACGCGCGCGCGCGCGCGTACACACACACATTCTCTCTCTCTCTCTCTCTCTTAAAATGAATAAACTTAAAAATAAAATAAAGATCTTTTGAGTTCATCAAAAGGGATATTATCCTAGGTGGCCATGATGTGATCAGGTGAGTCCTTTTTTAATTTTTTTTTTTACATTTATTTATGTTTGAGAGAGAGAGACAGAGCACGAGCGGGGGAGGGGCAGAGAGAAGGAGACAGAATCCAAAGCAGGCTCCAGGCTCTGAGTGAGCTGTCAGCACACAGCCCAATGCAGGGCTAGAACTCACGAACCGCAAAATCATGACTGAAGCTGAAGTCATATGCCCAACCAACTGAGCCACCCAGGCGCCCCCAGGTGAGTCCTTTTTTTTAAAAAAGGCCTTGGCCTTTCCTGAAGAAAGACATTCTTCTGTATTGTTTGATTTCATAAGTGCAAACTCACATCCTTCCCATATATCTACCTACCCACCTACCCAAACACCCAAAGGGTCAATCCTCACTATTTGTTGATTCTATTTTTGTGAATTTCCTACCCACTAAAATGTGTATGTAACCCCAAAATCAATACTCCCCCAATTTGTGGTCATTTACACACATGTGCAGAGTGCTGAAAACTGTGAGCAGCCCAACAAACACATTCCCGGGTGAGGTCAAACATTCTGCCTCCTTATTTTAGCTCTCACACTGTAAACAAGTATTCTTTTCAAAGACTATGTGTTATGTTTTTGCATTTTTGTGCTTATTGGAGTGATTTTGGTTTAAAATCGCTTCCAGCCATTAGGCTGAAGTGCTGTCTAGAGTTCCTAAGTGCAAAAAGCCTGTGATGTGCCTTATGGAGAAAATGCCTGTGTTAGATAAGTTTTGTTCAGGCATAAGTTATAGTGCAGTTGGCCATGAGTGCATGTTAATGCAGTGAGATAGTACACTGAAAAAAAGGAAGAATGTTCTATACATGAACATTCTTCAGTCCAGAATGTGCTAAAGTAACATCTACAGTGCATGATGAAACTATGGAAAAGATGGAAAAGTGGTTAAATTTGGGGTTCCTGAGACGATTATAGATTAAGAAAAATAAAAGAGGCATAGTGGTCAGCATATGTGAGGCTGAAAGCCAAAGAAATTTGTCATCACATTATCTGGAGTCAGGAAAATGTAAAACCTTCCTCAGTACTGGCTGGTTCACACATTTCCAAAGGTGGTAACTACATGGAACATGTTAAACTGGCAAGCTAGGCAATTAAAAAAGTACTTGATAAGTGTTTAATAGGAAAAAGGTTATTATGGAAGAACAGATTTCCAATAGTCATAAGACTAGCCTATTTCACAAGAACATTGATAAACTAGCCTACATAATGCAAATGGCACTTTAGCTGACGAAAATGTGACTAAAGTCTTGCAAGAACCTTACCCAGTATTTCCCTTGGAGCAATAGCTCAGGAGTTGCTGATGCAGCATTTACATGACTTTATAGGACATCATTATGATGAATAGCCAGAATCAACTATGTATGTATAAAATGTGTGTATATATTATATATATATACACATTATAATTATATATGTTGTTATATAACACACTCACTACAAACCAGTTTGTTTACTGCTAGCAACTAAAAATACACTATAAAGACACTGGATCAAAGGCAGAACGTTAATCACTCTTAATACAACTTGCCAAAGTTGTTCTTCAGAAAGGAAAGATATAAAGACTTTCCCAAACAAACCAAAGCTGAGGAAGTGTGTCACCATTACATCTGCCTTTCAAGAAATGCTAAAGAAAGTTCTTTAGATGGAAATGAAAGGAAATTAACAGGGTAAAAACATTGTAATGGTGGTGCCTAAATCATTTCAACTCTAGCCTAAAAATTAAATATACATATATAATATATATAATTTATATATAATGTGTATGTATAAATATACATTATATATAATATATATAAATATATATATATACAATAACCATAATTGGTTTTTGATTCTTCATGTAAGGAGATCAGAAGTAAGCACTCCATCCTGACAACAAATAAAGCAGAGTGAAAAATCAACAGTACCTCTTGGATCCTTAAGAGAAGGGAGGACACAGGGCAAATCAATGCCCCCAAATTAGAGAGACCAGGAAACACAGGGAGTCATGGCTGGCCAGAGCAGGGATTCAGGAGCAGAAAAAAGCCCTGGGAACCAGAGCTGGAGTAGGAAAACCTGAGCTATAATTGAATTGCTGGAGGCTCAGTGTGGATAATTATGAGCTAAAACCTCAAGGGGGTCCCAGGCATCAGAGGGCCCCTACAATACTGTGAGATTTACCTCTAATAGCTTAGAGAAATTCCCAGAGCACGTATCAAGAAAAGTCCCCTCAGGCTTCTAGTGTGGGAGGAGAAAAGGAATCACTTTGAAATATTCCAAAGTAATCAGGATCTTCTTAACAAGACCTACTTTCAGGAGAAACTAGTTAACAAGAGCCTAAGCATCTGGGGTATTATCAAGGCATAACTGACCTGGGTAAGAGAAACACCCAACTCCAACACACCCTAGCCAACCTCTCCCCCAACTCTGATTAATATGCTCAGAACTCTAATGGATAAAGCTGATAGCATGTAACAAAAGATGGGCAATGTAAACAGGGAGATAGAATTCCTAAGAATCAAAAAGAAGTGGTGGAAAAATCACTGTAACAGAAGTGAAGAATGCCTTAAATGGGCGTATTAGTAGACTGAACAGGGCTAAGAAATAAACCTCTGAGCTAGAAGTTATATGAACAGACTCCAAAAAAAAAAAAAACTGAAAAGCAAAGAAAACCAAGACAGAAAATAAAATACAAGAGAATATCCCAGCACTGTGGGTCAACTACAATAGTGTAAAGTAAGAAAAATGGGAACACAAAAGGAGAAGAAAAAGAAACAAAAGAAATATTTGAAACAATAAATACTGAGAATTTGCCAAATTAATGCCAGAAACCAAACCAAAGATCTGGGCAGCAAAGAGAATACTAAGCAGGGTAGATGCCAATAAAACCACACCTAGGCATATCATTTTTAAATTAGAGAAAATCAAAGATTACCAAGAAAAAAAATCCTCAAAGATGCCAGAAGGGAAAAAAATAGCTTATCTACAGAGAAATAAAGATAAGAATTACATCCAATATCTCCTCAGAAACCATGCAAGCAAGAAGAGAGTGGAGTCAAATATTTAAAGTGTTGAGAGATAAAAACAAAATAAAACAACACCCCAACCTAGAATTCTGTAACCTTATAGAATTATCATCCAGAATGAAAGGATAAATAAATATTTTCTCAAACAAAATGTGAGGGAATTTGTTGCCAGTAGAATTGCCATGAAGGAAAAATTAAAAGAAGTTTCTAATACAGAAGGAAAATGATAAATATGAGAAATTAGATGATTTTTTACAAAACTAAACAAAGTCCCACCATATGACCCAACAATCATGATTCTTGGTATTTACTCAAACTTGTTGAAAACCTATGACCATGCAAAAATCTGTAGATGAATGTTTACAGCAACTTTATTTAAAATTGCCAAAACTTGGCAGCAACCAAGATATCCTTCAGATAATCTGCAATACACCCAGACAATAGGATATTATTCAATGCTAAAAAGAAATAAGTTAATGAGCCATGAAAAGACATGAAGAAAATTTAAAGGCACATTTGTAAGTCAAAGAAGCCAGTTTGATAAGGAGTCCAAGTGTACAACATCCTGGCAAAGGTAAAACTATGGAAGCAGTTTTTAAAAATCAGTGGTTGCTTCATGAAAAGATGTTCAGCGTCGCTCCTTATCAGGGAAATACAAATCAAAACCACACTCAGGTATCACCTCACGCCAGTCAGAGTGGCCAAAATGAACAAATCAGGAGACTATAGATGCTGGAGAGGATGTGGAGAAACGGGAACCCTCTTGCACTGTTGGTGGGAATGCAAATTGGTGCAGCCGCTCTGGAAAGCAGTGTGGAGGTTACTCAGAAAATTAAAAATAGACCTACCCTATGACCCAGCAATAGCACTGCTAGGAATCTACCCAAGGGATACAGGAGTACTGATGCATAGGGGCACTTGTACCCCAATGTTCATAGCAGCACTCTCAACAATAGCCAAATTATGGAAAGAGCCTAAATGTCCATCAACTGATGAATGGATAAAGAAATTGTGGTTTATATACACAATGGAATACTACGTGGCAATGAGAAAAAATGAAATATGGCCTTTTGTAGCAACGTGGATGGAACTGGAGAGTGTGATGCTAAGTGAAATAAGCCATACAGAGAAAGACAGATACCATATGGTTTCACTCTTATGTGGATCCTGAGAAACTTAACAGGAACCCATGGGGGAGGGGAAGGAAAAAAAAAAAAAAAAAAAAGGACGTTAGAGTGGGAGAGAGCCAAAGCATAAGAGACTGTTAAAAACTGAGAACAAACTGAGGGTTGATGGGGGGTGGGAGGGAGGGGAGGGTGGGTGATGGGTATTGAGGAGGGCACCTTTTGGGATGAGCACTGGGTGTTGTATGGAAACCAATTTGTCAATAAACTTCATATAAAAAAAAAAAAAAAGAATAGATATCCAAATGGAAAAAAAAAAATAAATAAAAAATAAAAATAAAAATCAGTGGTTGCTAGTGATAGGTTGAAGAGAGAAGGATGAATAGGCAGAGCACAGAGAATTTTTAGGTCAAAAAGAAAAGTTATGAATGACCTTTTAATGATGAATGTATGTTATTATACATTTGCCTAAACCCAAAGGATATAGAACACCAAGAATGAACCCTACCATTTAAAAAATGAACCCTAAAGTAAACTATGTAATGATGATGTGTAAATGTAGGTGCATTGTTTGTGCCAAATGTACCATTCTAGTGAGTAATGTTGGTAATTGGAGAGGGTATGTATCTGTGGGTCATGGAGTATATGGGAAAAATCTGCACCATCTCCTCAATTTTGTAATAAACCTAAAGCTAATGTAAATAATTAAGTGTTTTTTTTTTTAATTTTTTTTTCAACATTTATTTTTGGGACAGAGAGAGACAGAGCATGAACGGGGGAGGGGCAGAGAGAGAGAGGGAGACACAGAATCGGAAACAGGCTCCAGGCTCTGAGCCATCAGCCCAGAGCCTGACGCGGAGCTCGAACTCACGGACCGCGAGATCGTGACCTGGCTGAAGTCGGACGCTTAACCGACTGCGCCACCCAGGCGCCCCAATAATTAAGTGTTTTAAAAAATAGAATAACAAAAGCAAAAATGAACTATTGGGACCTCATCAAAAGTCTTCTGCACAGTGAAGTAAACAATCAGCAAAACTAAAAGGCAACCAACGGAATGGGAGAAGGCATTTGCAAATGACATATCAGATAAAGGGTTAGTATCCAAGACCTACAAAGAATTTACCAAACTCAACACCCAAAAAACAAATAATCCAGTGAAGAAATGGGCAGAAGACATGAATAGACACTTCTTCAAAGAATACATCCAGATGGCCAACCGACACATGAAAAATGCTCAACATCATTCATCATCAGGGAAATACAAATCAAAACCTCAATGAGATACCACCTCACACCTGTCAGAATGGCTAACATTAACAACTCAGGCAACAACACATGTTGGCAAGGATGCAGAGAAAGACGATCTCTTTTGCACTGCTGGTGGGAATGCAAACTGATGCAGCTGCTCTGGAAAACAGTATGGAGGTTCCTCAAAAAAATTAAAAATAGAACTACCCTATGACCCAGCAATTGCACTACTAGGTATTTATCCAAGGGACACAAGTATGCTGTTTCAAAGGGACACATGCACCCTAATGTTTACAGCAGCACTATCCACAATAGCCAAAGTATGGAAAGAGCCCAAATGTCCATCGATGGATGAATAGATAAAGAAAATGTGGTATATATATACAATGGAGTATTACTCAGCAATCAAAAAGAAGGAAATCTTGATATTTGCAACTATGTAGATGGAACTGGAGGGTATTATGCTAAACGAAATTAGTCAGAGAAAGACAAATAGCATATGACTTCATTCATATGAGGACTTTAAGATACAAAACAGATGAACATAAGGGAAGGGAAGCAAAAATAATATAAAAACAGGGAGGGACAAAACGTAAGAGACTCTTAAATATGGAGAACAAACAGAGGGTTGAGGGTTACTGGAGGGGTTGTGGGAGGAGGGATGGGCTAACCTGTTAAGGGGCAGTAAGGAATCCACTCCTGAAATCATTGTTGCACTATATGCTAACTAATTTGGATGTAAATTTAAAAAATAAGTAAAAATCCCTCCCCTCCCCAAAAAAGAATTTTAACCAGGGGGGAAAAACATAAATCTGCTCTACATAAAAAAATAAATACCTGAATAAAATTAAACAAAGAAATAGAAGGGAGACATTTGAAATAAAGATGACAAAAAGAATCATACTAATCTATAAGAAAAGGGCTAAGGTATAAATAGAAAAAAAAAAAACCTGAGAACTTAAATGATCAAAATAAACATGAAGAAACATAAAAACACAACTTCAATAGTAAATAAAACATGAATTTAAAAACAAACTATTTTACATTTGCTAAATTCATAGAAAAGTGAATTTACATGAGAATGGTTAATGCTAGCAAGTATGTTGTAAAATAAACAGTATCTTTAATGTTTTTTAATTTTTATTTAATTTTTTGAAGTGTTTTTTTATTTATTTTTGAGAGAGAGAGGAGAGCGCAAGCAAGTGACAGAGCATGAGCAGGGGAAGGGCAGATAGAGAGGGAGATAGAGAACCAAAGCAGGCTTCAGGTTCTGAGCTGTCAGCTTAGAGCCCAAAGCAGGGCTCGAACCCACAGACTGCAAGATCATGACCTGAGGTGAAGTCTGACGCTTAACCAACTGAGCCACCCAGGTGCCCCTAATGTTTTCTTTTATTTTGAGAGAGAGAGAGAGAGAGAGCGTGTGAGCGAGCATGGGCAGGGAGTGACAGAGAGAAGGAAAGAGAGAGGGTCCCAAGTAGGCTCTGCACTGCCAGCACAGAGCCCTATGAGGGCTCAAACCCATGAACTCTGAGATCATGACCTGAGCTGACACCAAGAGTCAGACACTTAACCGGCTGAGCCCTCCAGGTGCCCCTAAAATAAACACTTTTATATCCTGTACTGATTATTGAAATTGAACTATTTGCCAATACATTTCAAACTTTTACTCATTCGACCCAAATTTGTGACTATGTATATACACGTATATACATAAAATATATTTAGGGGCGCCTGGGTGGCTCAGTCGGTTAAGCGTCCGACTTCGGCTCAGGTCATGATCTCGCGGTCCGTGGGTTCGAGCCCCATGTCCGGCTCTGTGCTGACAGCTCAGAGCCTGGAGCCTGTTTCGGATTCTGTGTCTCCCTCTTTCTCTGACCCTCCCCTGTTCATGCTCTCTGTCTCAAAAATAAATAAATGTTAAGAAAAAAATTTTTAAATAAAATATATTTAAATGGGGATGTTTTATACAAAATTTATAACGGAAGGAAAAATAAATGTCTAATACTAGGAGGATATTTAACTGCATTATAGTTCAAACATATTATAGATTATTACGTAAGCATTAAAATTGATGTTTATGATAACTTATTTTATGGGGACAAGCTTATAAGAAGTTTTAAAAACGCAGCCTAATTATGTATATAGTTTGCTTTTGACTTAAAAGAAATGATAATCTATGAGAATAAACCAGAAACTAAGGGGAAATTCATGAAAATGTCAAAAAAGCTTTCATATAGTTGATGAATTTATTTTTTGAGTATTTTCACTGTATTTTCTACAGCTTCTGTAGCACAAGATAATAGTCTAATGAATAGGAAGAGAAACTATTTTAAAAAATTAATCACCTAAAAATACCTTCTTTCTCAGCATCCTTCCTTTTAATTTCTTCCTTTTGTATGAGTGTGCTATGGTTGTTGTAACAAGGTGCCCATCACGGATGGCTTAAAATAACAGCAATGTATCGTATCACAGTTCTGGAGGCTAGACGTCCAAATCAAGGTGTCAGCAAGTTCATGCACCCTCCCAAGCCCGCAGGGGAGAATTCTCTCCTGCTCTCTTTGTAGCAGTTGCCATATGGGCTCTGGTCAGTCTTTGGTGTTCCTCAGCTGATGATAATACTATGCCAACCTTCTCATCCATCATCACATGCTGTTTCTGCTTGCTCTCATATCATTTTCCTCCTGTGCATGTCTGCCTCTGTGCTTAAATTTCTCCTTTTTATGAGGACACCGGTCATATTGGATTAGGGCTCACTGTAATTACTTCATTTTAACTTGATCATGTCCATAAAGACTCTGCTTCTAAACAAGGTCACATTCTGCGGTATTTCAACGTGTTTTTTGCGGGGAAGGCGAGGGAGACAATTTCAACTCATAAATTTCTGCTTGCAAAGTTATGATGCCCTACCAACTTCTGTCTTCAGAGAGATTATCTCTTAACGCTGAACATCTCTCTTAACTCTTGTCAACATGTCCTGAGTCTATGCCATGGCTTAGAGGCTTCTCAGTTGAATATTTCCTTATCGGAAAGGGCGTGGTTAAGGGCAGGGGTAATGTTCATTAATGGCTCTTGGGGTCAGACACTAGGGATGGACTGGAAGATATTTTTCACCACCTCTCCAATCCTATCACATAAGAAGAGTGACAAAGTGCTTCACCTAATTCAGGAGAAGCAGAATGAAGCAGCTGTCAGGACCCTGGTTCGCTGGAGACAACTAAGGAGGACAAGATTGAGGATCATTGAGAAGGGGCAGAAATGTCATGTTGGATAATATGTTGAGCTACCCTTGAACTGCTTAATAAGGTGCTATTTTGCTTAGAGATATCTCTCTTGGAAACAGGTAACAGTTTCAAAGGAGAAAATAATAGCATGAACCTAGGACCAGTTTCCTTGCTTTCTCTTTAAGTCTGCACTCAAAATATAAGAAGGGGAGATACATAAGAAGTGCGGTAATTTAGGTAGTCTTGGTAATTCACAGTAAAAACATTAAAAAAAGAATTAAGTATTCAGGGGATACTAGGCATTACTTACTCACTGAATGGGTTACAGATTTAATCCCCAGAGTAAATCTTTAATTTTGAAGACAGTAAATGACAAATGTGGGAACAATGAACTATTAATATTTTTTCATCCTCCCCCTCTGCCAACCCCTATTCCTTTGGCAGACCATATAACGAATAGCTTTCTGGGACAAATTATGAACAAACTATAAATGGGAGGGTTTTTTTTTGTTTTGTTTATTTTAAAGGTACTTTGGATTCAGGGTCAGTATATACTATTTAGATCTATATACCAAATTACATGGCAATTTATTCTAGTTAATTCCTACATTTAAAATGTATTTGCTGCGTGGTGTTGCATCTACACACCGACTTGTAGGAATGACTTCCAGAGGCAACTCTCTGGCAGAATCAGTCCTAAACTATTACCTCAGCAGGGCTTTGAGGCATCATACTGGGAGAAATGCCATTTCTGGTCGGGACAGTGATTTCTCTGGCCCTGTCCATGCAGGCTCACTATAGCAGAATGAGTGGCTTTGACCTAGTGATGATTATTTGAGGCCGAGCCTAAATTACAGATTTGTGTCCGTCCTGTATCTGTAAAAACAGGATCATCCGAATAGAACACCTGCATTTGAAATCTTCTACGTACACATTTAACTACTATTGTTATCTTCAAGCCAGGATTGTATTAGAATGTCATTTTTTGTTGTTGTTATTCTGAGTCAAATGAAGATTTATAACAAAAAAATCTTAGGTCCAAGTACAATTCAGGTAAAACTGCCATTTCAAATAGATGGTCTCTGAAATTCCCAAGCAGGCAATCATTAAAGCTGTAAGGCAAACATCAGGGCTGCACGATTCTCAAAAGATTTTTTTTTTTACTTTCTTTTCCATATATGCTTTAGTCTTTATGATACTGAATTCAGGGAAATGCTGTAAGCTTCCAAACACAGGATTCTCATGCATGACTTCCTCATTATGCCTAAATTGTTTCTTAGCAAAGCAGCTAGGTCTATAGGCCCAACTTCCTCTCAAACTATTTTTCTGGTGTATATTCCTATCTTGAATTTGTTCAGTACTTGGCCCTTATTGGGATAAATCAGAATGCAGAATTTCAGGGCACCCGGGTGGCTCAGTTGGTTAGGTGTCTCACTCTTGACTTTGGCTCAGGTCACGATCTCACACTTGGGGAGTTCGAGCCCTTTGTTGGGCTCTGTGCTGGCAGCGTGGAGCCTACTTGGGATTCTCTCAATCCCCCTCTTTTTCTCCCCCACCCCTGCTTGTTCATTCTTTTTCTCTCTCTTGCTCTCTCTCTCTCTCTCAAAATAAATAGACAAACTTAAAAAATTAGAATGCAGAATTTCATTTTATTTTTATATAAGACAACTACTTTAAAGTCGCTGGCAGTTTCTTTCTTGTACAGATACCAAATCCTAAACTTTAAAAAGGTTGCCACAATGCACTCCCCAGTTATCACGTCAAAATAAAGCAAGTAAATCATAATGCATGTCTCGTCTTTGTAAACATCTTTGGCTTAGGAGTGGGTGTGGGGTGATGGTAGATTATTAATGCAGTGTCTTCCATAATGTACATCTTTGCATCCAGACATTTGCTTAGGGATAAAGGAGAAAACAGAAAGGATCAGGAGGAGAACATACACTCCTTCTCCCTGAAGTCTGGATCTCAGAAACAAGTTGGATGGACTAGAGGTAGCTCCCACGAAAGGAGACCTAAAGGAAGTTATTTTAAGATGGGGGATCTGACCCATACCATTAAGGGGGCCTAGCTCTGCACTGCATGCCGGATACTGGGGTCCCTCCTTCCAAACCAGTTACACAGCATGATCGGATGGGTCTTAGCAGAAGAGGCTACCGAAAGAAATAAAAGCATTGCTGTATATGAACTGAGCCTAGGCCTGAAGCCAGAAGTGTTTCTTATTCAAATGACAAAAGCTTCAACATGAAAATGAGTATCATTTGTTTTCTACCTGGGTGCATAAATGAAGCACACTAACTGTACTAGAAACAACACTTTTTGCATATTTGTAGATGGCAAATATAATTCTTATATTTAAGAATATATTATCTATCTATATTAAGAATATATTATCTATTATCTATTATCTATATTTAAGAATATATTATCTATATTATCTATTATAGTAGTATAATTCTTCAAATCGGTTATTATCTCCCTGAGAATAAGCACCATATCTTCTGTATGTTTTTGTGTTTTATGATAGTATCATTAACTGTAATAATTTATGTGTACAGTAACACATGATTCTTTTTATTAACTAATAGTTTTGTGTGACTTTATGGTTCATGATGTGCTTTCATACATACACACACATACAATTGTCTACCGCAGAGAGAGGCAGTTGTGCCAGAATGCTTCTGGACTTGGGAAAATAACAGATCTTTCCATAAAGTTGCAACTAATAATCCCAAGAACCAAAATTTAAACTCGGGCTTATAGAATCTGGAAGCGTCACTTTTCCACAACTGCCATCAGCAGCAATTGGTGGCCCTCAAGCCAAATATGAGCCACAGATTGATTTTTTCCTTTTTTGACTCACCACCAGGAGAGACACCCTCTCCTCAGTTGTCCAGGTAGAGCAACAACTGTATCCCTCAATGACATAGATTCCTCACCTTTCACCTCAAGACTGAAGGCCTTATACTTTACCATCAACTGTGCAACCTGGAAAGCTTCTGTACAAACTTAGGGACACTGCTTAAACCGAAAGTGTCTAAGGGTTAAAAGGAAGCAAAGTAAGCAGAAAGGAAACCTGAGGACTGATGAGAAAATCATTTGTTATGAGAGATCCTCATAAAGATCTCTATGAACTTTGCTGCTTATAGAATACAAAGGAATGCCAAACTGAATTTTGCTTTTAAGCAAATAAAAAGCCACTTAAGATCCCTTTCAGATCACAGGTAGCATATATAACCAGGAAAAGAATTATGTAAGTCTACGGTTTTACTCTCGCAGTATCTGTTTTTAAAAATACACTGTTTGCTTGGCTTATTATATCTTTAGAAAACAGACAGTAACTTGCTCTTCGGTGATACAAATCAAGGGAGTTATGATAGAAAAATCACCAAGGATCCACAAAATCTGCCAGGCGAAGGTAATGGAAGTAGTTAGGATGAATTCACACTTGAGAAAGAAATCCCCTGGCTCCACAGGTCACACCTGGCAACAGCTGCAAGGTCCAAATACTTCTTGGTGTTTCTGTCCCCAATTATTGTACTGCAGGAGTGCCATGAGCCTCTGGTTCAGAAATAACTGAATAGATAACAAGTCCCAAGTCAAGCTAAAGCTGAAAGCAATGCTACGATAGAATCATATTGCTTAGCACCACCTTTAATAGGAACTTAAAAGGGAAGTCTACCCCTTTTGCCCAACCTCTGATTTTCCAGACATTTCTCCTTCATTGAGCTCTTAAAACAATTAGATAAAGCTCAGGCTCAGAGAATGGAATCACCCTTAATTTTGGCAGATCTTAAAAGAGAATTAATATTCTGGTTCACACTGGGGGCCTTTTAAGCACTGGATTGACTTACATTACATCACCTTTATTAGAAGTATGTTTCTCTGTCCTTGCCCATCTTCTCTGATTCCTATGGCATTTTTGAAGACCAGAAAAGAAGGCTCCTTAAGGAGTTCTTTGGATAAAAATGTTCTTCACGTGGAAAATAGATGGAGATTTAAGATTTTTTCCTCTTCTGATGTATTGGTGGTAGTTAAGAAGAGCTCTAAGGCTCTATCAGGCTCCCCAAGAGTTTTCAGATCAATCTGTGGGAGGGCCAGGTATTAGCCATAATCACTGATAATCTTTTGGTCAGTGTGGGCCACGTGTTTAACTCAGGTGGCTCTGGTTCAGGCTTGCTAGAATCAGTACAAAGCAAAGCCCAAGAGCTTTACCAGCTCTAATATAAGGCCGGCAGCTGATTCTGGCTTAGCCGGGGCTTAAGAATACAATTGCAGTATGCATAGGGCAAGGGGGACTGCTCTCCAGGGGCCTGATTGGCAACTACAGCCTAGCAAGTCAAACCCCAATGCAGAAAATTACTTAAGTCTACGCACATGACGTCACTGGGCATCTAGTTGATCTGTTTTGTTGTTGTTGTTTTTATGTAGGAGACAGGCCATGGTGTTTGGGCAGCATTAAGGGTCAGTTAGGCTGAGCCTAACAGGCAAACAGGTTGTGAAGTAGAAATTGAGATTAAAAGGGAGTCACAGAAACTGGGAAAGCCTGGCAAGGTAGAGTAGGACACGTCTGCAGTTTCATGAGCTCAGCACACCAAATCAGGTTACACTAAAGACCCCGTCCCCAAGACCAGTTCAGCACAGTTCCCCTTATCTCCCGCTAGTCCCATGCCTCCCGCTAGCCAGGTTCAGGGTTGGGTATCCTACCTTGGGTTCCAGAGGTCAGTCTGAATGCTCTGAGTGCAGCATGTTGGCAACATGGAGAGAATATATGCTTTTCTGAGCTGAACATAGAATGCAACCCTCACAGACCTAACCTTGGCATGACTGTTTTGACAGGATCTTCACTCTTACCTATGGGAGCAGAATCGGTTCAAACAAACATTACGCTTACCTAGTTCATGTTGCTCAGTACAACATCTCCTACTCGTGCCTGTATATAACTACCCTCACCAAAATCACTTTGATTTCTTATTCGTTCATAAGTGTGGTTTCAAAGAGAGCAGTTGACAGTCAAGAGATCCAATATGAGAAATTGCCAAGTGTCATGGAACACATTTTATGTGAAAGAGCTTTTAGCATATTTGTTGAAATAACTTTCATGTATCTATTTCTTAGAAGATTGTGTCTACTTTGTAATTCGTTTCCAGCACTGTTGGAACAATGCCAATAAACTAAGTGATGGCAATGTGGATGTTACTCTACATGGGAAAAGTAGATATACTTTATTATCAAATAAAATATGAGAGAAGGGAGTGAACCAGGAAGGTGACAGAGAAGGTTCCTGAGCTCCCCTTCTCCCATGGACACACTGAATGTAGAGCTACACACAGAACAATTCCCTCTGAAAGAAATCCGGAAATCAGCCAAACCATTCCTACACATGAGACAAATGAGAAAATACCCATATTGAAATGGGTAGGAAAGGCTGAGCATTCTCTTACCATAACTGCTCCCCGCCCCGCCCTCCAACACCGCACAGTTGACAGGGGACCTCCAACTCCCAGATTCTCCCTGAAGAGCAAAGAGTTTGGATTCCATGTCTAATGCCCCGACTTTCAGGACTCACACTGGAGGGGAGGGCTCCCCAAACACTTAGCTTTGAAAGCCAGTGAGGCTTGTGTCCATGAGGCCCATAAGACTACATTAATAAAGAAGCAATTTTTTTTTTAATTTATTTTTGAGAGAGAGCACAAGCAGGGAAGGGGCAGAGAGAAGGAGACAGAAGATCCGAAGCAGGCTCTGTGCTGACAGTAGCAATCCTGAAACAGGGCTCGATCTCACGAGCCTTGAGATCATGACCTGAGCTGGAGTCATACGCTCAACTTACTGAGCCACCCAGGTGCCCCAGTAAAGAAGTCATTCTTAATGGATACACAAGCATTTGCAACAGCTACCTCTTTGGGGGTCAGAACTCAGTGAACAGGCAAATTCATCAACCTGCCAGTTCTCTCTGGAAAGAGTTTTATCTACATATTTTAAATAAACAGCTTCTGAGCTCAGGCTTCTTATTTAGCAGGCATATGGGGCTGGCTGTGATCCCCCGCTCAGAGACCTGAGAAGCCAGTAGATACCTCTCCCACTTTCTCTCCTTCCAGCAAGCTCTCCCTGGAAGGAACTTATACACATAAACTTGACTCCAGCTTTTTTGGCCTGAAGGACAGGTCCCCAGATCACCTGGCTGTCAGCCAGCAGGGCTTTATTCTTAAATCCCATGACTATAGCACACAAAGGAGTACTTACCAGGTACACAGAAAGCTCTCCACAGCCAACTTCCTATGGCTCATCGCACAGGGAGCAAGTTAAAACACCCACCTTCCAGTCTTTCCCTGAAAGGGGTTTATCTGCAGACTTTAAAATCTGCTGTCTGAGGGCCACGTTTCTAATTTAGCAGCCATCAAGGTGCTGGCCACCAGCCTCCTCAGGAACTAAAGAAAAGACACCTCTCCTGCCTTCTCCCTCCAGCCTGCTCTAATAATAAAACTAAGTCACCAGTATCTCCCTGGAAGAAACTTGTACACACATCTGGCACCCCATCTTTTGTGGCTGCCACCTGAAAGATGGGACTCCAGACTTCCTGCCCATACATCCACCCACTCACCCCATACACCTGGGCCCAGAACAGAGGAACAGTCAAAAACACCCAGCTCCTGCTTTGTCCATGGAAGGGGCTTACCACATGCTTTCTTTCCCAGGTGCTGCCTGACAATCCAATTTCTAATCTGCAATCAATATATAAGTATCAGTTGTGTTTCTATGCAGCAACAACAAACTGTCCAAGAAAGGAGGAAAATTCATTTACAGTGGCATCAGAAATTAAATACTTTGGAATAATTTTGTTTGTTTTTTACTTTTTAAAATTTCATTATTTTTCTGGAATAAATTTGACCAAGAAAGTTAAAGATCCGTACACTGAAATCTATAGGGCATTTACGAAAAAAATTAAAGACACAAATCAATGGAAAGATATTTTGTGTTCAAGTACTGAAGGAATCAATATTGCTAAAATGTCCATACCACCCAAGCAATCTACAGATTTAATGCAATTCCTACCAAAATTCTAACGGCATTTTTCACAAAAATAGAAAAAAAAAAACCCTAATATTGGTACAAAACAACTAAAGACCCAAAATAGCCAAAGCAATATTGAGAAAGGAAAAAAAAAAGGCTAAAGGCATTACACTTCCTGATTTCAGACTGTACTATAAAGCTATACTAATCAATCTAGTATGGTACTGACATAAAAGCAGAAATGTAGATAAAAGAGACAGAATGAAGAGCCCACAGATAAATCCACACAACATAAGGTGAACTTGACAAGGGTGTCAAGAACACACAATGAGAGAAGAAAAGTCTCTTAAGAAATGGTGTTGGCAAGACTGGATATCCACAGACAAAAGGGTCAAACTGGATCCCTCTATTATACCACTAACAAAAATTAACTCAAAACAGATTGAAGACTTCAAGGTGAGACCTGAAGCCTTAAGCTGCTAGAAGAAAACATAGGGATAAGCTCCTTGATATTGGTCTAAGGAATTAGTTTTGGGATTTTATACCAAAAGCAAAGGCAACAAAAACAGAAGTAAATAGGTGGGGCTACATCAAACTAAAAAGCTTCTGCACAGCAAAGGAAGCAATCGACAAAATGAAAAGTCAGACAGAATGGAAGAAAAATATGTGCAAACCCCCACATCCCAGATGAAGTATTAATATCCAAAATATACAAAGAACTCATATCATTCAATATCAAAAACATAAATAAGTCAATAAAAAGGGGCAAAGGATCCTAAGAGATAGGCTTCCAAAGAAAGCAATCAAATGGCCAATGCATACATGAAAAGGTGCCCAAGATCACTAATCATCAGGAAAATGCAAATCAAAACCACACTGAAATATCAACTCACATCTATTAGGATAACTATTACAAAGAAGGTAAGAGAAAATGCTGGTGAGGATATGGAGAAAAGGGAACACCTATATACTCTTGGTGGGAATGTAAAGTGGTATAGCTATTATGGAAAACAGTATGAAGGGTTCTCAAAAAATTTTAAGTAGGACTACTATATGATCTAGCAATACCACTTCAAGGTATATCAAAAGAAATTAAATCGATATCTTGAAGAGGTATCTGTATTCCCATGTTCTTAGCAGCCTTATTCATAATAGCCAAAGGTATGGAAACAATATAATTGTCCTACAGATGAATGGATAAGGAAAATGTGCCCTATGTATATGTATATATACATATACATATATATTCCTTTTTTAATGCTGAATAACAGTTCATCATACATATATATGTACATGTATATGTATATGTACATATATATGTATGAATGATTTATGTACATATACATATATATGTATGAATGATGAACTGTTATTCAGCATTAAAAAAGAAAAAAAGGAGCTCTTGTCATTTGCAACAGCATGAATCAAACTGGAGAACATTATGCTAAGTGAAATAAGCCAGACAGAAAAAAGTCAAATACCACATGTTTAACTTATATGTGGAATCTGGAAAAATAAAAAAAAAAAAAGTCAAACTCAAAGAAACAGAGAATAGAAACGAATAGAAAAGTGGCTTCCAGGGGCTGACGGGTGGGAGAGACAACAAGAAGTTAGTAAAAGGGTACAAACATTCAGGTATAAAATAAGTAATGTCTGAAGATCTAATGTATAACATGGTGACTATAGTTGATAACACCATATTGTATGGCTGAAATTTGCTAAGACAACAAAACTTAAATGTGTTCTCTCTCTCTCTCTCTCACACACACACACACACACACAAGTGCACACCCACACAACGGTAAATATCTGAAGTGCTGGGTGTGTGAATTAACTCAATGGGAGGAATCCTTACAACATGTATGTGTATGAAGTCATTATGCTGTATACTTCATCTTACAATTTCATTTGCCAATTATACCTCAATAAAGTTGAAAAAAAAAAGTGAGAAAGGAAGAAATCATGGTGAGCAGCTGCTCAAATCTGGCAGTTACCATAGTTCAGAACAAATGTTTGTGGGAGAATCACTTAGAGATCTCTCCCTTTTGAGTCATCCTACAGTTTGTGAATTACAGCATTATTAAAATTACCTTAGGTGAATAGTTTCCCTGATTGATTCTTAGAGACCTAATTATGAATGTTAAATGTAAACTATGTACAGGCAGAAAAAAAGTATAAAGATTATTTTAAATGATGTATTATAATTTTAATTATTCCATATTTCAAAGAAACAATGATCTCTGTCTGGAAACTGATTTGTTTGTTTGTTTTTTTTTTTTTTTTTTTTAAATGAATGTGAGAGGCTCTTGGATGGGTCATCAGTTAAGCGTCTGGCTTCAGCTCAGGTCAAGATCTCCTGATTCCTTAGTTCTAGCCCTGCATTGGGCTGTCTGTTGTCAGCGCGGAGCCAGCTTCCAATGCTCTGCCCCTTCTCTCTCTTCCCCTCCCCCAGTCACATTCTCTCTCAAAAATAAAAAAAAGTTTAAAAAACATTAAAAAAAGTGTGAAAATATCCAACGAGTCAAATATTTTTAGTGTTCATCAGTAATGGAATAATGAAATATTATTAAAAATATGAGGGGCGCCTGGGTGGCGCAGTCGGTTAAGCGTCCGACTTCAGCCAGGTCACGATCTCGCGGTCCGTGAGTTCGAGCCCCGCGTCGGGCTCTGGGCTGATGGCTCAGAGCCTGGAGCCTGTTTCCGATTCTGTGTCTCCCTCTCTCTCTGCCCCTCCCCCGTTCATGCTCTGTCTCTCTCTGTCCCAAAAATAAATAAACGTTGAAAAAAAAATTAAAAAAAAAATATGAAAACCATTTCTCTATACATTTCTTAATTTACTGGAGAAAATATGTGGCAAAATGTTTAACTGCTAGAAGTTACGTAGTTTCTAAAAGAGATGGATACATTAATTTGATCTCCTGAAGTATATTTTTAACAACGTTATCCACTGCAGAAAAAAAGCATTGGAACAATGGTATGTACATCATCACTAGTACTAAGATATTTTTGTTTTGTATAAATAAAAATGTGGGAGTTTTATTCAACAATTTGAAAAAGACTTTTTTTTCATTAACTATGACTTCAGACCTGTAATTAAGAGAACACATAATTGAATATGACTTCCTCTGTATATAGTACAGGGCTGGCCTTCTTGTTCTTTTATATTTCAAGCTCAATTTTAACAAAGCATCAGGAAGGAAGCTAGATATAAGGCTGCCTTGAATTTATAAAATAGTTTTCTTCCCAGGAACTCAAAATTACTTGCATTATTCTTACAAGACGCTTGTCAGTTTGCCAGTCTTTATTGTGTTCTAGTATGTGCTAAGATGTCTCTGGCAGAACAAATACCAACTCCTCCTACCTTCTAATCAAGGGACTTGAGCAGAACTAAGCAGATCTATATGGGCTGTGAGTCTGATTTACTTTTAGACATGAGACCTCATACATCTATATATGAGATTGTTTGTGGGAACCCTATCAGAGTAGTCACAGCAGAAGGATAAACATTCCACGAATTTGCTACTGTATCAAATATATTTAGTACTCTCTGGGTAAAGGGTGGTGTTGCCTCCAGAGCCAGTTGGTGGATCACTTTTGTGCCCCACATTACTGTATGAACACATTCATTTTCACCAAACTCAGCTCCAATTTATATTATTTTTCTTACCGTTTGTATCTACCAAATTACCCCCCCACAATGAAGATTTTGTAACCAGTGTAAATATCCAAAGAATGACACAACTAGTCCTTGTCTTTCATAGATATGTATGATAAAAATGATGTTGATAAACATACTATTAGCCAACACTGACTGAAAATTTCCTGAGAGCCAGAAACTATTCTCAGCCCTTTATCTGCATCATTTCATTTAACGCTGAACACAACTCATATAAATGATTTTTTTAATGAGATATTGAGAGATCACATAAGTTGGCTAAGGCCATAGCTAGTAAAACCCTCCCCATATGCAAGTTCAACATTGTCCATTTCCAAGTCATTTATGACCAAGGCAAAGAATACCAGGCAACTGACAAACACACTAGTC
The DNA here is from genome assembly GCF_007474595.2 of Lynx canadensis. Taxonomy (NCBI): domain Eukaryota; kingdom Metazoa; phylum Chordata; class Mammalia; order Carnivora; family Felidae; genus Lynx; species Lynx canadensis. The sequence continues at coordinate 52,701,418 of NC_044307.1, read as the reverse complement.
ACAATACACAAAGTGAGAAAGAAGGATTTGTGGTGTAAAGAATTTGCAACAGAGACAAGATCTCTACCTGAGACGCAGTCTTGAACCGGTACCATTGCATGCCAAAAGAGAGACTTTACCCGTGGACTTGGGCTGATTCAGATTTTGCAGTGCCTGAAACATACTCAATCGTATGACCCTCTCTTTAAAAAAAGACTATAAAAGTATGAATAAAACTAAGGGATGAAGGTGTATATTTATTGGGAATAAGAAATCCCGACAAATAAAAATAAAGAAAGAAAACTGCCAAGCACCACAAATATCACACAAGGCAGGAAAAGAACATATCGGAACTATTAACAAACTGATAACACTGTCTAATACTTTACTTCCAACAATTTTCAGTGCATATTCTTTGCCTCTCCACGTGACAATAATTTTATGGTGCAATTTTCTAAAAAGAAAATAGAATGGTAATATTCCATTGCTCCTCTGGCATGACTGATGGAAAGCTGGCTGCATTTTTAAAAACTGTTGACTCAAAAGTTTCTTTATGTGTCACACTTCTTTACTGATAATGCCATGTCTGCTCAGAAAGGGCTCCCTGTGTGGAGGCACGTCATCAGAGGGCTGCAATGAAAGCTGCCAGTCCAATTCGGCTATGTCCTCCCTGTACCATCGCCTCTTCCCATGCCAGCCTTCACCAGGCCATTGATGCACAGCGTGTGATGCACCCGTGAAGCCTGGTCATGGTAACCTCTGTGTAGGAAGCAGTGGAGCAGATTCTGAATAAAATATTTTTTAAGTCAAAGATGGGATCCAGATAGATAATCTAGATAATCTACCAGGCACAGATCTAACTATTCAAGGTAAAAGTTGTAGTCTATTGGTTTGTCCTCAGCCCCAAGCCACCATCATGGGATAAATGTGTACCTCTTTGGGAAACCACCATCATGGGATAGAGGGTGGTACCCAAGCTGGGCAGCATACCATTCCCAGCACCTCTGCACATCCCCCATAGATGCTTTATTAGCTTATTGATAAAGCTCTATCTGATTACAATAATTTACATATTTATAGAGAAGTAGGAGGTGGCAAATAACACCCCGCGGATTATGCAACAGTGGAAGTTTCCTAACTAGGGAAAGCACTTGTTAGAAAAAGAAAATCCAGGTGAGTCCGAATATTAGCACTGTCTTTAGCCTAGAGGACTTGGGTTCTTCCATTAAGCAAGCTCTGTCCTGCTAGCCAACATTCTTTATCAAAACTTTAAGAGAGAGAGAGAGAGCCAACAGGAGCATTTAGGAGAAAAACTCTCCTCAAGGCTATAAAAGATAATGGGCTTTGGATCCAGATAGATTATGTCTGGTTCTACCACTTAGTATTTCTATTAAATGAAAGCAATACATACTATGGACTGTTGGGTAGAGATTAAATGAGATATTATATATACAAAGGAGAGTGTCCTGCTTGGCTTATATGTTTTTACTGTTAAATCCCAACCATCTCCCCTGAACCCATCAAGACCAATATGCTCCACCAGTGATAGAAGTTTTACTGCTGTAAACTTGGCAGGCATGGAACCTTGCTGCACACTGGAAACTCCAATATGCATCAAGTCACGTCCATCTCCGCACTTTTTGTCTACTACCACATTTGTGAGTTTAACATGCCATGTCCCCAACCTTGCCGGAAATCTCTGCTCACTGAACGAATTCTGAATGTATTCTTAATGAGGATCCTTTGCATAAATGGCTTACTGGTTTATGGACTTTCAACACTTCTTGATATGAGTGACCCCCGCTACCTTGTTCAACCCGCTAAACTGCATTGCCTTCAGCATTGTTGCTGGCCTGGTTAGAACTTGGAATTATTCAACCCTGTGGCACTGAGGAGCTGGCTACAAAGCTTCCATTTTATTTCATCTGGTGCATTCATGCTTCTCTTCCCTGCTGGCTTATGCCTCCAAGTACTCAGCAAGTAGGATGGTCTAATGCAGTCTTTTAAGCCACTTCCCAAAGAGGTACACAAAACCATTCCAAATAACATGGTTGAAAAATATATATTAACTCCTCGGATGACTAGTCTATAAAAACCACACTTACTTGAATAAAAATTGTGAAGGCCAAAATAATCCTAAGAACTTTGCCTTCATTATCTCTCTTACTCTTCATCAGAATTCTTTAAGGGAGCTACTAAAATTATGCCCATTTTATAGATCGGAATTTGGCAAAATATGTACGGCCTTGGGGTCTGGCCCGCTGTTTTTGTGTGACCCAATGAACTAAGGATGATTTTTAAATTTTTAAGTGGTTGAAACATAATCAAAAGAAGAATATTTTGTGACATGTGAAAATTATTTGAACTTCAAATTCTATATCTATAAATAAAGTTCTATCAGAATACAAGACAGTCCCATCCATTTGTTTACCCTTGTCTCTGGGTGCTTTTGCTCTACCAGGGAGAGCAGAATAGTTGCAACAAAAACCCTATAGCTGGGAAGGCATAACACATCTACCTGGTCCCTTGTAGACACCTTTGCTGGCCCCATTTACAGACAATGACACTAAAGATCAGAGAATTCAGTATCTTACCAAAGGCCACCCCCCAAAAAATAAAATCTGGGTCTGATCGATCGAAAAGATCATCCCTTAACAACGGGACACTCTTACTGTAGTTCTGGTTGTTATGAAATTCAGTGAATCTCACCCACAAAATGTCAATCACAGTGAATTACTCTGTGGTCATATTTTCTATCCTGACCATAGCAGATAAGTTTGGCACAAGGGGACCGCTACCACTTCTGTAAAATGGTGTGCTGAATTTATTAAGGACAGCATTTTGCTTTGCTGACATCTGCATGGCACAGTGCAGTTTTGGTCCTACTTCAAGTAAAATGATTGCCAACCCCCATATTATAACCCTTCCACTTCTAAGCTAACTTCAAAAGCTCAGCACATATGTTAGGCTTTTGGAATTGGATGAAAGGTATGGGACCATTCCCAAGAAATAATTACAAATGATTATTCAAAATTATACATTCAGCTAATTGCCAGCAAAGAGAAAAAATGTAATCCCTTCCTCATTTCAGGAGCCAGAAATAGCGGCAAAGGATTCAATCCATTAAATAACTGGAAAGAAATTACATCATCATAGTCATTATCTCAGAGTGACATTTTAATATCCAATATTCATTTTAAGATTAACTTTTAAATACATTTATTATATTATTTTATTTGCACCTTAACAGCTGTTAAGTTTTAGAGACAATGATTGAAAATAATTGAACGGTCTGTTTTTGTTCTTTTTCACCACAGTGGCACATAATGCTGATTTTCAAGAATTCTATTTGCACACGTTACAGCATAAAATGAGGGGCATGAAGGATTAAGGGACAACTGTAGACTGCATCCCTGCATAGACCGGAGCACAGTGACAAACTAATAATTAGCATCGTGGTGATACACTGACTTACAATTAACCAATTTGCCATTGGTATCACATGCTATCCTCACTGCCAATGGTATTAAGACCTGTGGACTGAAAAACAATCTACTTATTTTGTGTCATGGCTGCCCATTCTGAAAAGCTTCATCCTTCAACCATTGCTATATTGGATCTCAGGATATTTGCCTTTGTGACTTGGTAGTAAAGGAAAATGGCACATCTCAGATGAGCCCTGCTTTTGTTACACTAGTAAAGAAGTAAAAGAGATAAAGCTTTTGTGTTTTTTAATTAAAAACAAAAAACAAAAAAAACAACTTCTAGGTAAGAAGAAAGAACATATGTATCAGAACATTGTAAAGGGTAAAGTAACTTGCTAAAAATTAAAGCTGGAAGTTGCCATTGAATCCTAACAACACGTAAAAAGGCATACAGACAGAAAATAGCAACTCTTTTGAATCCATAAGAGAGTGAAAGGCACTGGGAAAATGGCTGCCCCCAAAGACCGAAAAGACACACAGGTCATGACTCACCAGAGCAGAGACTCACGAGCAGAAATCACCATGGAATCCAGGGCCAGAGTGTGGAAGCCTGAACAGAAAGTGAAGAATTGCTGGAGTTTCAGTGTGAACATCTCTGAGAGTTGAAAACTCCAGGGGGGGGGGCACAGGAATGGGAGGGCCCCCATAGAATCAGGAGATTTACCTAGAGGAGGTCAGTCAGATTCTTAGGGGGTGAGTGGGAAAGGACCCATTTTGAAATACTCCACAACACTGTTCTTAACAGGGCCTGCCCTCATGTGAAACGATTTAACTACAGCCTAACCTGCCCTCATGTGAAACGAGTTAACTCCAGCCTAACCTGCCCTCATGTAAAACTAATTAACTGGAACCTAAAAAACTTTGGTAAGAGAAACTACCAAATTTAGCTCATTCTAGCCTTCCTGTCCAACCTGAGAGGGGAGGAAAAAACTAACACATACTTGTGTAGTTCACAGTCCAGAGATGTAGGCTCACTAAAAGACTGACACCTCAACATAGGACAACGCTGAATGCTTTGTGCCCCCCCCCCCCCCCACTTCAGTACCACCTTGCTAAAAAACCTATTGAGAGCAGTTACTTTTACCCAGCACATCACTCCCTCTATCAAGAAAAACTTGCAAGGTACACCAAATGGCAAAGAACACAGTTTGAAAAGATTGAGCAAACCTCATAACCAGACATGGCAGGGGTGTTGGAATTATCAGTGAGTCTTTAAAACAACTAGGATTAATATGCTAAGGGCTTTAATGGATAAAGTATACAGCATACAAGAACAGATGGGTGATATAAACAGGAGATGGAAATCCTAAGAAAGAACCAAAAAGAAATGCTGTGGTACAAACCACTGTAACAGAAATGAAGAATACTTTGGTGGATGGGCTTATTAGGAGACTAGATACACCTGAGGCAGGAATCGGTGCGCTAGAAGGTATATCAATAGAATCCTAAAAAAAACTGTAAAGAATACACACACACACAGACACACACACACACACACACGACAGAAAATTACCAGAACAGAATATCCAAAGACTGTGGCACAATTACAAAGGTTTAAAATATGCATAACGGGAATACCAGAAGAAGAATGAGAGAAAGAAGAGAAAAAAGATCTGAAACAATAATCAGTGGGAAGCTCAGAAAAATACCAAGCAGGATAAACATCAATAAAACTATACCACAGAATAACAGTTTCAAATTAGAGAAAATCAGGTAAAAAAAAAAAAAAAATCCTGGGGGGGGGGGGGGGAAGAGCCAGGAGAAGAAAAAAAAAAGTACAGTAAAGAAAAACAGACCTTATCTACAGAGGAACAGAGATAAGAATTATATCTGACTTCAACTCAGAAATCATGCAAATAGGAAGAGAATGGAAGGAAATATTTAGTGTTGAGAGAAAACCCCCCACAAACCCAGAATTCTGTACCCTATGAAATTATCCCTCAAAAATGAAGGAGAAATAAAGACTTTATCAGACAAAGAAAACTGGAGGGAAATAGTTGCTAATAGTGAAATTGTTGCCAGTAGACCTATACTCTGTCTTTAAACAAATGTTAAAAGAAATTCTTTAGAGAGAAAGAAAATATTATAGTCAAAAACTCAAATTTATATCAATAAAGGAAGCTCAGCAAAGAAGCGTAAGGATACAATAAACATTTTTATTTGTTTTCTCAATTGTTCTAACAGATAACAGTTTGTTCAAAATAATAAAAATTATGTATTTAATACATATGTATATATATTTCAATATATAAGTTAAATGAATTATAGCAATGATACAAAGAATGGGAGAGGTATTAGAATAATTTTATTAAAAGGTGTTCGCACTACACATGCAGTGGTATAGTGTTATTTGAAAGTGGATTTGGACTACTTGTAAATGTATTTTACAAACTCTAGGACAACCAGAAAAAGTATAACTGATAAGAAATGAGAGGAAAATGGAAGCATGTAAAATCATATAAAATGCTAAATTAAAACCACAAACGTGAGAAAAGGAGTGAAAGACCAAAACAGAAACAAAGAATAAGGGGAACAAGCAGAAAATAGTAACATAGTAGACCTTAATCCAATTATATCAATAACCACTAGGAACGTTAATGGTCTAAATGAACCAATTAAAAACATCATCAGAGTGAACCAAAAAACGTGACACCATTATGTGTTACCTACAGGAAATCTCCTTTAAATAAAAAGACACATATAGATTAAACATAAATGTATGGGGAAAAAAATACCATGCTAGCATTCATCCAAAGATAGCAGGAGTAGCCAAATTAATTTCAGACAGAACAGATCTCAATTAAGGAAAGTCATCAGAGAGAAAGGACAGTACAAAATGATAAAGGGATTAATTCTCCAAAAATACATTGTCTTAATGTGCCTGACAAGAGAGCATCATGTTCCGTGAGGCAAAACCTGATGCAATTTCAAGGAAAAATAGATGAATCCACTACCATAGTTTGAGACTTTACAATCCCTCTCTCAGAAATGGATAGATCCAGAAAGCAGAAAATCACTAAGGATATAAATAAACTCAACAACATTATCTATCGATTGGATGTAATGAACATCTGTAGATCATTTAATCCAGCAACAATATGCATTCTTTTTTCTGAAGCCCACATGGAACATTCACCAAGAGAAACCACATTCTGGTCCATAATACAGACATTTACAAATTTAAGGAATAGAAATTATACAATGTCTACTCTCCCAGACCACAATGGAACTAAACTAGAAGTCATTAACAGAAACATACCTGGAAAATTCCAATATTTCAACATTAAAAAGGACACTTCTAAGTAACACACGGGTCAGATGGGAAATCTCAAGAGAAACTTACAAATATTTTGAACTAAATGAAAATGAAATCACAACTTACCCAAATTCCTAAGATTCAATAAAAGCAGTGCTTAGAAGGAAGGTTAGAGCATTGAAATGTATATATTAGAAAAGAAAAAAGATCCAAAATTAATCATCTAATTTTCTACTTTAGAAAACTAGAAAAAGAAGAAAAAATAAACTCCAAGTAAGCAGAAGACAAGAAATAATGAGGATTAGAGCAGAAATTAATGAAAGTGAAAATAGGAAATCAACAGAGAAACTCAATAAAAGCAAGAGCTGTTTTTTTGAAAAGATCAGTAAATTGATAAGCATAGTAAAAGAGCAATGAAATACCACTACACTCTATTAAAATGGCCAAAATCAAAAACAATGGATAAACCAAATACAGGTGAAGATATGGGGCAACAGGACCTCTCATTCCTCATTGACCAGAATGCAAAAACGGTAGTCACTTGGAAGACAGTTTACATTTCTTACAAAACTAAACACATTATTTCCATACAATCCACCCTTAGCACTTCTTGGTATTTACCAAAAGGAGCTGAAAAGTTATGTTCATACAAAAACTTGCACATGAATGTTTACAGTAGCTTTATTCTTAACTGCCAAAACTTGGAGGCAACCAAGATGTCCTTCAGGAGGTGAGTGTATAAATAAGCTGTGGTACATCTAGACAACGGAATATTATTTAGCACTAAAAACAAATGAGCTATCAAGCCATTGAAAGACATAGAGGACGCTTAAATGCATATTATTAAGTCAAAGAAGCCAGTCTGAAAAATCCTGCATACTGTACAATTCCAACTATATGGCATTGGAAAAGGCAAAACTATGGAGACAATAAAAAGATCAGTGGTTATAGAGGGTGAGGGTAGGAGAGTAGAGATGAATAGGCAAGGCACAGAGGATATTTAAGGTGAGGAAATACTCCATCTGCTATTATAAGGATCGATATACATCATTATACTTTTGTCTAAACTCATGGAGTGTAAGACACCAAGAGTCAATCCTAAGGTAAACTGTGGATTTTGGGTGATTGTGATGTGTCAACGTAGATTCACCACACTTCCCTGATCAATGTTGTTGCTAACAGGGGAGGATAAGTATGTGCAGGGGAGGGGGGGCAGGGAGCATATGAGAAATCTCTGTACTATTCTATACTCTGTACTCACCTCCCAACCTTGTTAAACCTACAACTGCTCTTAAAGTTTTTAAGTAAGAAATGTTAAAACCAATAAGATATCCCTAAACTGTCTTCTTATTTTTAGTGTCTTAGGCTCATTTTCTGGACGAAACTTGCTTCAAAATTAATTTACTTTCATATAGTAAGTAAGCACTAGGAATCTTTGCCTGGTTAGGTTTCTTCCTTCTTCCTGGTCCTCTTAGGATTTTGTCTGAATGGCTCTTCTTGTGCTTTTGTTTCTTATTATTGCTGTTTATTTACTTGACTCATTCTCCCAAGCTCCATATATTTAGTGTTAACTCTCTGAGGGCAGGTACTTAAGCTTAAAAAAAGTAATATTTATTTTCTCCTATAGGGGTTTAATGAAAAATTATTGGCTTAAATTGGATGAAACATTTAATTGTGGAAATGTCCATTATGAGAAAAGATCTGTGCTTTTGTTCGATAGACACAGGGAAACTATTGTGCACCACAGTTTCTTGTGTTAAACTAATAGACACCTGTCCACTTTTAATGTCTGATTTGCTTTGATCTTTTTCAAAGAGAAAAATTAGAAAAAAATGTGAAGTAGAGAGCAGAATTTATTTTTTTAGGAGAAAGTAAGAAAAGGGGAGGGGAACTTCAGAAAGAGGTTAGATTACCTGAAAAGAACTTGCCATCCCCAAGGCGAGAAATGCACAAGATGTCATATTGGAAGCATCGGAGTGACCAATCTGAACATAGTTTACAGCATGATCTTCCTTCCAGGTACAGTCACAGCATCCGAGCATGCTTCTCTTTTACCCTGTCTCTAATACTTATTAAACATTTAGTATACGCAGAACACTGTGTATTAGGAGCCATCATATTTTGTATTCTAAGCACCTTAAGTTAATTTTGCTGAGATGGATAGATAAATGATTGTTTATTCTAATTCATGATAATGAATCTGATCTGAACAGACTTTGTGGTTAAGACTAGCGGCCATGCCATGTGTTTTGAACTATAGGCAATCCAATGAAAGATGAGCCAATTGTAAAACATAATATTTTGTTCTTTTACAGGCTTTGAAAGCTAATTGTCTTAGTTCAAATTCTGATTCTTCCATGTATTAGCTGCTTGTACTTTGAGATCATTAAGGAAGTTCTATAAGCTTCAGTTTTCTTGTTGGGTACACAGGGATACTAGCAGAATTTAGCCAATAACATTTCTATGAGGATCAATGGAAATAATGCATTTAAAATACCCTGCATATTATTTGTACTCAATAAATACAATTAATACTAGTGTAATTAGTGTTGATCTATTCTACAATTGTTCCTATTATGGATTCCTTGACCTCTGGGGCAGACATTTTTGAGTGGATAGTTAATGCTGATACAATTTGAATTTATTAACTGCACTTTAATAAGCTGTTATTTGTCCATTCAGAATGCTTTATATAAATAGAACTGTCCCAGGCCTGTGAGTCCTTGGCATTTTCTCTCCATACTTAACAGATCACAGAATCCCTAATCTTGATGATCTTTCCATCTTTATCTTCATTTTTAAGTCAGCTATAAATAATATGATGTGTTCAAGTATATCTTATAGTTCATTAGGTATTTAATCTGAATACAATATATAAACCAAAAGAGTGTTTTTAAAATGTAGTTCTGGAATGTTAAGTCTTCTAAGTATGTCAACAGAGTTACTCACGATCTCTTCACTGTGAACATATGATACTGATTGAAGAAGTGAGGGGTAGGCTAGTTTAATCAGCTAAAATGGTTAATCTTACTATTATTTCTAAAAATGAGGTTTCTGTGAGGAGCACCTTATTGGCTTCTACTCAAGCTTATTAAAATTATCATTGATGTTAGGAATAGCTAAAAAGAAGTTCAGAATTCACATTTGATGTCCAGGTTATTTAATAATGTCTTTCCTGCCACACGGGTAGCTAGATGAAAATGATTGCAACCACAAGACTCAGGAGCAAAAGCGAAGGAGCTCCCTTGTCAGTGAATATAGCAAAACATTTAGGAAAAAAAAAGAGAGAGAAATTCCATTCTCAGATGGCAAATTAAATTATATTTTTATGATCTATAAATGATATAGAGTATCTAATTTCAAATATCATTTATCTAATTTTTTTAATGTTTATTAATTTTTGAGACAGAGAGAGATAGAGCATGAGTTGGGGAAGGGCAGAGAGAGTGAGAGAGAGAGAGACAAAGAATCCAAAGCAGACTCCAGGCTCCGAGCTGTCAGCACAGAGCCTGACTTGGGGCTCAAACCCACAGACCACGAGATCATGACCTGAGCCAAAGTCTGAAGCTTAACCACTGAGCCACCCAGGCGCCCCTCAGATATCATTTATTAAAAAATAAACTACATTAGCCTAGAGACAAATAACATTTGTCCCAATATGGCAAACTAGCATACATGCAACCCCTCTCCACTTCTGATACACACAGCTTTCACAGCTGAGTAAGCAAATCTACAAGTTTGGATTGGGTAGGCAAATTAACTACCTTTGCGTAAGTTGAAGAAGGAACCTTCTAGTGCAAAACTATTCTAAGCTTAGAGATGGAAGAAGCATGATTTCTCACTAATAAATATGTCATTTTGAAAATACTGATCCTAGGAAGTACGTGATGTGTGTGGGGCGGTGGGTGAAGGTTTTGTAGGAGATAATGAAGGAAGTAAATCATTCCTAAAGAAACAAATTTTAATATTTTATTTTGGTATAATATATGATGGTTATACATTGTGATTTCAACATTAAATTTTGGTAGTGTCATCTTTCCTGAAATTATTAAGGTTTAGGAATTTTCTTAGAAGTACTGAGAAATTTAGCATTCAGTGGTTCTCAAAATGTGATCCCTAAGCCAGCAGCATACGCATTACCTGGGGACTTAGTAGAAATGCATGCTTTTAGGCCCCACCCCAGAACTACTGACTCAGAAACTGTAGGGGTAAAATCCAGAAATCTGTGTTTTCATGAGCTCTCCAAGAGATTTAGATGAACACTAAAGTTTGAGGACCTCTGGTCTCATCCAATTCCTTGGGAAAAGTATAGAATTTGCCAAAAAGTATAGGACCAAACACAAATCATTAATTTAAGTGGTGTGTATGTCATTGATGCTTTTTCCAGATCCTTTCAGGTCCTGTCTAGCTATTTTACTATTTTGCCTAATTAGAGAACAATGCCTGCTCCTTTCTCCATACCTGTTCCTTTCTCTGTGTTAACAACCTTAAGCCCAACCTCATTTTGGTCTTTAAGATGGATCTTGATCATAGTCCAGGATATTCAAGTAAACTCTAGATCAGTAATTTGAAGTTCAGTGTCATGACGCTCATTGACAATCTGACTCGCCAAACGGGCTAGTTCTACTTTGTGTAGTTAGCAAATTGAGTTCCTATTTCTAGAAAAGAGTAAAACATAAATGCCCCTCTTTTCATATTCCCACCCTTCCCACTGAGGATAGAATGTCTAGCCAAGCATGTGCCTCTGACCACTCAACTTATTAGCTACTCTGAGAGAATGGATTGATTAGTAAGATTAATCAGAAAGGAAGCCATTGAATGGCCACTTTTCACTACCATGCAAAAATACTGTGTGTATTGGTAAGAGGATGAATAATGGGGGTGGGCAGGAAAGGTGGGTGGAGAGGAACAGAGATACTGCAGGAAGCACCCAACAGATACCTACATCTAAGCTTTAGCACTACTTTTCAGCCAAACCCTGAATGTGGTGAGGAATGGCTGCCATGGTATCAGGTGCTTCCTTATCAGAGAAGGCAGAGGAATAAAGCACAGAATTCAAACACTAAATTGCACTCCCTGAAACCCTAATTTGCAGATCTAGTCCCTGTTTTGTTCTCTGAATCCAGATTTCATCCTGGATAACCAAATATGTCCAGTCTTGAAGGACTGCTTCTGCTCTGATAAACACCCAGATTAACTAGAATATGTGCAAGAAACCCTGTCAGGAGCAGGAGAAAGTCAACCATAACTTTCTATGCCAACCACTCTCAGATAAATTAGCAGTATTAAAGTTCTACTTACCTGCCTTTGGGACATCTTACTCCTTGTTAGTACTTCCAAATGTTGGATTATGTTTTAGCCTATCTACTGTGGTCTCTTGTTATAATTCCAATGTTCTAAGTTTTTCACTCCTCTCATCCTTCCAACTAGAGTAGTCAAACTCTCCCCATGTGTCATTAGAAGTGATTATAGTTCTAGCTCTAGGCTTTAGATCTCTCTTTACAATTGTGCTGTAGTTATTTGGTCCATGTCTGATCTTATTTTGAAATACGGTAACTTTACTTGGCAAATGACTTGGTGAGAATGCCTCATCTTTGAGTTTGTGTTTCTATCATGAAAGGCCATCTGGATAAGAAGAGCTCAACAGATAAAACACTTAAAGACTTTATCAAAAGTGTCTTTGGTTGTTGCATTTAGCCTAATGCAGTTTTGCAGTTGCTACCATCTTGAGAAATTTTGGTAGGTATTATACACATTTTTATCAACATCATGAATGTGAAGAAGTATTTAAGTAACACAGCCAGCATCCCTCAGTGGGGCGCCTGATTGGCTCAGTCAATGGAGCACACAAGTCTTGATCTCAGGATTGTGAGTTTGAGCCCCATGTTGGGTGTGGACATAACTTAAAAAATAAAATCTTTATTTTTAATTTTTTAAAAAGTGTTTAATGTTTATTTATTTTTGAGAGAGGGAGACAGAGTGTGAGTGGGGAAGGGGCAGAGAGAGGGAGATACAGAATCCAAAGCAGGCTCCAGGTCTGAGCTGTCAGCTCAGAGCCCAACACAGAGCTTGAACTCATAAACTGTGAGATCATGACCCGAGCCAGTGGGACACTTAACTGAATGAGCCACCCAGGTGCCCCAAAAAATAAAATATTAAAAAAAAGAAAGAAAGAAGCAAAGCAAAGCAAAGCAAAGCAAAGAAAACATAACCAGCATCTTGGATTTGAATCAGAGGTATTCAAAGAAAGATCTCAGGAAAAGTCTCATTGGCTATTTAAAATATACAATAAAGGGGTGCCTGTCCAGCTCAGTCATTTAAGCGTTCAACTTCAGCTCAGGTCATGATCTCATGGTCCATGAGTTTGAGCCTGGTGTCGGGCTCTGTGCTGACAGCTTAGAGCCTGGAGCCTGCTTTGGATTCTGTGTCTCCCTCTCTCTCTGCCTCTCCCCCACTCATGCTCTGTCCCACTATCTCTTTCAAAAAATAAATAAAAAATTAATTTAAAAAATAAAATATACAGCAAATAGCAAAATAAATATATTTTCAGCAGGAGAGAGTCATTTATTTTGTGGTCACTAGTGCAAAAAAAAAATAAGGATAAAAACTGCATTTTCTCTTCTCTCTTTTTATTTCTTTTCCCTCTCTCCCTGGGCAATCATACCCAGTGTAATCATCCAGTTCAATGGAGATTAGTTTCTTTTTTTTTTATTTATTTTAATGTTTATTTCTGAGACAGAGAGAGAGAGCGCGCGCGCGCGCGAGCTTGAGTCGGGGAGGGGCAGAGAGAGGGAGATGCAGAACCCCAAGCAAGCTCAGGCTCTGAGCTGTCAGCACAGAGCCCAACACAGGGCTCAAACTCACAAACCGTGAGATCACGACCTGAGCCGAAGTCGGATGCACAACCGACTGAACCACCCAGGAACCCACAATGGGGATTACTTTCATATCTGTCTCGTTCCCTCCTGACCTCCACATACACACCATTAATGGCTACATACAGCTGAGCATCTCATGGGCATCTGAAACATAAAACAACTGCACATGACTCATCCTTGTCACTCCAACTGCAACATACACCAAGCCCGCTACTCCTTCTTTATGCCTTATCTCAGGTAAGAAGATCATGAGGTCTTCCAAGCTAAAACCTCTCCAACCCCATGTCTCCACTCTTCCTCCCAACCAATTCTCAGCATCACTTCCTGGACTTCTTTTTTGCAAAATCATCATCATCACCAGTCAGTCACAACCATAGTAAAGGCAGGTCCCCCATACTTCAGAGACTTCAAAGATTTCTCACTGCTTCCAAGATGAAGTCTAAGCTTTAGTTTGACACACAGGATATATAATTTGGCTCTAAACTTTCTTTTCTGACATTTACTCTTCCTTCCTTGCACCCCCATAAACACTCAGATCAAACTACACAAACCTTTTCAATGTTTTAGAAAAATGGCATGCCTTTTATACGTTTCTTGGTATATGCCTTCTCTTGTGTCTAGAGTATATCCTCTACTTCATTTTACTGACATTCAGTATTTTCTGAATGTGAGAATGGCTTCTCACATGCGATTCTGTTTTTTGTGACTCTTTGCTCACTAAAATGTGTTCCCGGAGGGAAGGGAATATAAGTAAACTATAGGCATCTAGCAAACAATAGACATTTAATTTCACTGACTACATAAATGAATCCAAGGCAAATGCGTAGTAATTACATCTATAAATAAGGATTTTTGTGATTTTAGAATAAAGTTGATAAATCAGTGAGTAGTAAATTGTTCAAGAGATGCATACATTTAAGAAAGGATGAAAAATCTGGAAAGATACCATTTTTACTCCTCTTTTCCTTGCAGAATGAGGACAATCTTGATTCCACATGGAAAGCAGCCCAGAGAATGCTACTTCACATTCCTATCAAAGAAATTATGTCATAGATTTCCCACATATAACACCTACTCAATCTCCCATGAGTAATGTCAGGCACACTTCTTTTTTTTTTAATTTTTTTTTTTAATGTTTATTTATTTTTGACAAAGAGAGAGACAGAGCATGGGCGAATGAGGGGCAGAGAGAGAGGGAGACACAGAATCTGAAGCAGGCTTCAGGCTCTGAGCTGTCAGCACAGAGCCCGATGTGGGGCTCGAACACACAGATCGCGAGATGATAACCTGAGCTGAAGTTGGACGCTTAACTGATGGAGCCACCCAAGCGCCCCATACTTCTCCTAAGTGAGAGATAGATGGTGACCATGAATGCCACACAGAAACACATGTTTAGGTCTTTGATGATATTAAGGAATAACTGATAACGGTATTGTATTTACATTAGAAAAGAATCCTTAAATTTTAGTGATACAGAGTGAAAACACAGGTGTGACAACAAAGACTGCTTCCCAAATAATATGAAATGGTGAGGTAGTTAAGAGTGTGCTTATGGTAGCTTTAGCTGGTGTGGATGCATGTTTAGGACAGATGATGGATAATGAGCATTTATTAAAATATCTGTCCACTTTTGTAAGTGTTTGAAATTCTCTCAGTGTATTTAAAAATGATTTTCCATCATGATCAATGCCTACCCAATTGTGAACGATTAAAGTGACATTAAATACTTGTTATTGCTACTTGTGATGCACTCTGCAACTTTCTATTTTTATTCTCCCTTATTCTATTAAAAAAAATAATGACTTAAAAAAAAACATAATGCGGGGAGTCTAGGTGGCTCAGTTGGTGAAATATCCGACTTTGGCTCAGGTCGTGATCTCGCAGTTCGTGGGTTCAAGCCCTGTGTCGGGTTCTGTGCTGATACAAAGATTCAGATTCTGTGTCTCTCTCTCTCTCTGCTCTTCCCCTGCTTGCATTCTCTCTCTCTCTCTCTCTCAAAAATAAATAAACATGAAAAATTTAAAAAATACATAATACTGACCCACTAAATTTATTTGTTTTTGCTAATGGGTAATGGAAAACACTGTTTTGTATAGTGGAATAGTTCTTCATGTGTTCATCTCCCCCCTTCCAGTGCTCACTTTAGTTTTCTCTTATTAAATATCAACCTTCTGCCAAGGCTCCAGACTTTGAAGTACCTCATCTCCCTGATGTCACTCTAATTTTGTCACATGGCAAAATATGGCATCTTAAAAAAAAAATGTGACATCTTAAAATTATGTCCCTGACTATATCTTTGAACAGAAACATTACTTGGACCAAAACAGTGTTGTTCCAGGCGAAGAAACTCTGTCCTTTATTCAGACTTGACCCTGGTGTAAAAGGAGAGTCCTGAACACCCACCCTTCCCTACATTCCACCCTGTGTGCCAGCATCTGCACTCTCCTTGTTTTCTTGGTTTTTCCAGCCTTATGTTCTGATTATTCCTTAGCTCTACAACCATAAATAAATGTCCAGATTCATAGACTCTCCAGGCATCCAAGTTGTTCCCTGACTTATGTTTAGATGGCCTGTTTTTCAGATTTTTAAAAACTGAATGTCATTCTGTAGTTTTAAATACTTTTCCATTTACCAAGGTCACTTTCAATCTTATTTTCTACGGCACAAGCTAGGCCTCCTGGGATGGTGCCATCTACAAAAATATACATACTTTTTACATGGCAGAATTCCACAGGATGATAAAGTTGAATACTATGTGGTCCCACTGAACCACCTTTTTTACTGTCTCCTCAACATAGTGACACTTTATTTCAAGCCTCAAACCTATTTCAACTGATCAAATAAATGTAATAAATAATGAACAGCTGAGTACAACTAAGTTCTTGAGAGTAAACCATATAGATTATCTAAAAAGTGACAAATGTAACAGTTTGGGGAAGATTTAATAGGCATTCATCTACAGTACCATATTTAAGAACCATAAGCCTTGGTAAAAATTAATAAATAAGCTTACACATTATGTTATCATCTCACCTTCTATAATTGTTCTTACGTGTTCACATAATTTCCACAAATAGATGTTATAATCCTTGAGGCCTGTTATCCCTAATGTGAAAGATGGTATTTGATGTATGATGATGTAACTTAATACTATGCATAATGAATTAAAATCCAACTCATCTTATTTCTTTAGTATTCTGACATAGGAAGATATAAAGACAAATAACTTCCAGGCACAGAAAAAATAATTTGTTAAGTACTTTAAAAAATGCACCTACAAATGGTTTTTGGTGATTATATATTGACTAATATTTAGAAAAAAAAACCTGAAAAAAGTAAGAAAACTTGAGTTAGAAGTTGCTGCAGACAAGGGGTGCCCAGTGACTCACTTGTTTAAGCATCCAACTCTTGATTTCAGCTCAAGTCATGATCTCACATTTTGTGAGTTTGAGCCCCACACTGGGCTCTATGCTGACAGTGTGGAGCCTACTTGGGATTCTCTTTCTCCCTCTCTCTCTGCCCCTACTCTGCTCTCTCTCTCTCTCTCTCTCTCAAAAATAAATAAATAAATAAATAAATAAATAAAATATAAAAAATTAAAAATTAATTTTAAAAAGTTACTTTTCATGAGAAGATGAAATTACAACTCTGGCTTCAGTGTGATCATTTTTCTCCAGGATTACCTCAACACTGAAGAGGCTTGACCCTTTGGGACAACAAAGCTGTTCGGCTCATCCTGCTTGGCTATCTTCAAATGACTAATACTCTCAACACCAAATCACCATCAAGAAACATTTCAAGATGCTCTTGACCCAGCAACCAAGCCTTCTTACCACCTATGTTCTTTGGAATCCAGTTTCATTGTTGCCTTTGGTCATGTTTGTATCAGACAATCATGGTAGCATCCCCTTTAAGGGAACCAGTTTGAATCTTCTTTCCACATTTTGAACCACTGCCAGGTTACTAAAATGATTTGAAAAAGAAAGAAAGAAAGAAGAAAGAAAGGGAGAGAGAAAGAAAAGGAGAGAGAGACAGAAAGAAGAAAGAAGAAAGAAAAAGAAAGAAAGGGAGAAAGAAAGAAAGAAAGAAGAAAGAAGAAAGAAAGAGAGACTGACTTGAATTTGGAGAAGTCAATATGGAGCCAGATGTAGAAAAGTATGCAACTAGTCTAAAATCCACAGTTTGGTGTGGATAAGGATCACTCCTGGTTGCCACACTTTAAACACATGTTTTGCCACTAGCCAAACTGAGGTGTATTGCTATGGTAGTAGTCAGAATCCCAAACGTTTTTAGGATTCCATGATTTGAGATAAAGATAACTTAAAACTGGCCTCTCACGTTCATTATACATTGAGAAATCTCACAGTCGCTAAAACCATTGCATTTAGGAGTCCAATAAGAGGAAATGGGATGCTGTCCTTTTTACAAATGGAAAAGCTATAACTCCCTGCAAGTGACAGAAAGCCCGAGCAGAACCCGGGCAGCGAGAGGAGCTAGAGCAGCACCTGCTGCCCATGGGCCTGCCCCACACACCCCCCCACCCCGTGCCATCATTCCATTCTAGCCAACTGGTAATCTCTGTTTTTCTTTTTTCTTTTCTTTTTCTAAATGTTTATTATTTTGAGAAAGAGAGAGACAGAGCATCAGCGGAGGAGGGGCAGAGATAGAGGGAGACACAGAATCCGATGCAGGCTCCAGGCTCTGAGCTGTCAGCACAGAGCCCAACGTGAGGCTTGAACTCAGGAACCATGAGATCATGACCTGAGCTGAAGTTGGACACTTAACTGGCTGAGCCACCCAGGTGCCCCAAACCTCTGGTTTTTGATTTTTTGGAACTCACTCAAAAACATTTTAAGCTAGATGATATTTAAACATGTATTTTACCTTCACATGTTTCAAGTTTTAATTTGCAACATCTGGAAATCAACCTCTTCCTCAAACTTTGAGTTTACTGGAGAAAACTACATAACCTCACTTAAAAAATGCTGGTCCTGCTGTGTTAATATTTATCTTGTGCCCTTTTTTCGAGGGAACCCAAATTACAAAGTAAACATCTTTAATATTCAAATACTTCTACAAAGTATCAAATAATTATTTTCATGTATTATAAAGGAAATCAAGTACAAAGAAGTTCAGTGTCAAAAAGTGTTTTGCCAGAAGATAGAAGTACATTCAGGTTTTCACCTTCCCTCTGCTCTTCCTTTTATGTTTATCTAATTTTATTTTAAAGCAAGGCCTTTCATCTTATCATGATTAGAATGCAAAATATTCTCTAGTTTTTCCTCCGGAAATCAAATGAGATTAGCACTTACAGTCAGTCCCTTCCCTGTGCCAAGCACTGTGAAAACACTTGATAGAACAAAGGTTGTTTAACTCTGATTCACATAAAACACATTTTAAGAAATGCTTTGCAAAGCTCAATGCACATTATGTTGTACTTAAATTAGCAAAACAAACAACGGAATTTTCTTTTGTCTTTAAAAAAGCAGTATTATATTCTGCTTGGGGGAGAACACAAAACTCGAACCAAGTGTGGACTCCCCGTGGACTAAAACTGCAGTAGGTGACTGATGTCAGCCTTCTGTGAATGTCTCAAGTGATCTCAACAAGATATCAAAAACAGGAAGAACCAGAAAACCAGTTAAGTGGAGGCATGCAGGCAATATTTTTGAATAACCAGATATGACAAAAACATAATGTATGAAGAGGACCTAAAGGTCTTTCTCCTGTCTATGTGGAAATCAGAAAACCTTAAGTTTTACAACTGTAACCTGTTTTACCTGTGACACAAGTATTTGGAGAATTGCTTGCAAGCATGAATCCTCTCTCTAGGGATTTGTATATATAACCTCCTGTAGCTAACAAGCTTTGGAAGAGTTCCTCAAAGCAATCTCAAAGACTGTTTCCTGGGCTATGGTCCTCAGTAAGATAATTAAATAAAGCATTTACTAACCTATTTTGAGCTTGGCTTTCTTTCCGTTGACAATTTGGCAACCACAAAGACCCCAGAAGAGACAACCACTTTCTCAGCTGCACTCCACCAGGAAATGGAGCCTTGGTACTGGCATGGCCTCCTGTGCCCAACAGTCTCCTTAGATGGAGTATAATAAATAGACTAAGTTCTTCCTGGGATCTGGACCTCCCAACTTGGTAGATGGTCCAGAGGTTATTCATTGTTGTTTCTTTTCTTTCTTCTGCAAAGTCAAGAAAAGATGCCATTCCGTGTGTGACACGGGTTTCGGGTCTTAACGGTTCTTTCTTTCTCCTACAGTCAGGAAAGAGTG
Source organism: Lynx canadensis (assembly GCF_007474595.2). Classification (NCBI taxonomy): domain Eukaryota; kingdom Metazoa; phylum Chordata; class Mammalia; order Carnivora; family Felidae; genus Lynx; species Lynx canadensis. The sequence goes on along the minus strand of NC_044307.1, from coordinate 52,681,536 downwards.
CCATTTTGTTCCTAACACAGGTTCCTGGACCCACACGTTGTCTGGTTCCTCCTGCATCATTCAGAAGGGGGCGCTGTTGTGTGTGGAGCACAGGTTGCAGTTCTGTGGGAGAGACAAATCTTCATCCCAGAAATCAAAGATTCTTCATAATTTTGGCAATTTGAATACTCGATGCTACAATGACATACATGAGATTCTGAAATCCAGACTCAAGGGCCAGGAGCTCCTCTCATTGGAGAGTGCAGACATTAAGCTATGCCCTGCAGTGGTCTGGTGGGGATTCCCGCTCACAATACAGATAATTTAGCTGCTCTGCCAAGGGATGCACGAGAGAGTTGCTTGCTCAGCATTCGGAGCACTTCCGATTTCACCAGGCTAACTGGAGAGAAAACTGGGACACAAATACCATCTCTGCTTGAGATTCTCTCTCTCTGTCCCTCTCCTGTTCTCACAGGGGTGGGCGGGTTCTCTCTCTTAAACAAAACAAAACAAAACAAAACAAAACGGGTGCCTGGGTCGCTTGGTTGGTTAAGTAGCTGATTCAGCTCAGGTCATGATTTCCAGGTTTGTGAGTTTGATCCCAACCTCCGCCCCACCCCCACCCCTGCAAGCTTTCTGGAGCCTGCTTGGATTCTGTGTCTCCCTTTCTCTCTCTGCCCCTTCCCTGCTTTGTGCTGTCTCTCTCTCTCTCAAAAATAAACATTAGAAAAAAAATTAATAAATAAAAAAACTTAAAAAAACCGCTAATTGGGGCGCCTGGGTGGCGCAGTCGGTTAAGCGTCCGACTTCAGCCAGGTCACGATCTCACGGTCCGTGAGTTCGAGCCCCGCGTCAGGCTCTGGGCTGATGGCTCAGAGCCTGGAGCCTGTTTCCGATTCTGTGACTCTCTCTCTCTGCCCCTCCCCCGTTCATGCTCTGTCTCTCTCTGTCCCAAAAATAAATAAACGTTGAAAAAAAAATTAAAATTAAAAAAAAAACACGCTAATTGAGGTTTGTTGGTTTAATTAAAATAGGATTTTTTTTAGTTGTCAACATTGAATACAATACTTGTATTCTACCTAGGTTTACTAAAACTCAAATAAGCTCATCTTACCTCTGTTACAGAATTTATCAGCAAGAAAGATAATTTAAAAAATGATAGCTGATAAACCTGATAAACATCTCAATTTTTTTATTAATAACAAGTAGATAGAAAAGTTTATAAATTTTTCAGCAATATTTGTGTCTGCTTAAAGTATGTCCCCTGATTTTGTTTGTTTGTTTGTTTTGGTAATTTAAAACTTTCGAGTTTGCTAAGTTAAATTATATGAAGGATAGCCACTAAATACCTACATCATTTTCAAATAAGATAAGATACTAAAACATTAATTACTAACATAGGTTAGTTATCTACCTTTGACTTCCTAATATAGAGAAACTAAAGATACTTGGGTCTATTAAGAAACATATTTTGTACCATGCTGATAAATTTGCTACAAGAAGGCATCTTTCTAAAACGTATTAAATGTATTCATAAATTCGTTCATCTAAGAAATACTGGTATAACAAACAGTTCACAATTGCTTAGTACTTTAGTTTTCACAATGGCCATTTTTGGATAATCTTCATGCCTGTTGCTGTATGGGCCACACAGAAAGATCACCAGAGACATTCAAACTGAATCAGGAAAATCTATCAGACTGCACTGCCCGCCCTCACTCCATCTGAAGATGCTTCGAGCCAACATAGAAATCATCTCACTGATAGCACTCAGGACTCAGACACTGGATTTATAATTTGCTCCATTAACCTGTGCTTTTCTTTTCTTTCTTTTCTGTTCTTAGTAAATCTAACTGCTTGCACAGTGGGCTAACTTTGAGAACCCATCTGTAGGACCACCTCTTGAAATGAGACAACTGTTTGAACTGACCTGTTCCCAAGACTAAGACTGGTTCAGGAGCTATGAAACAGACTTCTTACCAGGTCCAGAACAGGACAGTTAAACTCCAGCTAAGAGGGAACAGTGTTGATCTGTGATGTTATTCTAAGGAAAAAAAATCATCAAAAGGGGGGAGAATGTTAATTTGTAACCACACCACAAGGACTTTTGGTGAAAACGGATTCCAGATATGGGACATATTTGTGTGGCTGACTCCCCATGAGGGTAGATTAAGTCAGGGGGCTCCACCATGCCAGAATAAGCTAATCATACCAAATATCAGGTTTAAGTGACCCAACACCCAGTCTTGAGGAAATGTTAGCTAACTGGTTTAGTTCTGATATTCTTGATTCAAACTTATTTTAATGTTTCTAGCTAAGACATTAGCCTTTTTACTGTTAACATATTTACTATACAAATTAACTTCTTGTTGTGTGCACGGCTCTACTCAGACTTGCACTGAGCTAATGATGGTCAAACGTCTGGATACTATAAATAATATATACCGTTCTGTACAAGGTTTGGCAGTTTATACCTAGACACAATGAAATACCTCAGGCTATAAAATTCCTAAACTTTAGCAAATTTAGAAGTTTGCAGATGGTTATCCTTTTTAAGACATGTTTGCCTCATTTATCCGACTAGGCAGTAACCTTCCTAGTGCCCTGGGACAAAGAGATACTTGGTCACCATTGTCTGCCATAAGCTGCAATTTGACTAAGAGGGGAAATGTGCACGAAAACTGCCGTAGGTAACTGATGTCCACTTCTGTGAATATGTCAAGTGACCTCAATGAGATATCAAAAACAGGAAGAACCAGAAAACTAGTTAAGTAGAGGTAAGCAGGCAGTACTTTTGGACAATCAGATACGATTAAAAACAAAAACAAAAACAAAAACAAAAACCAATGTATTAAGAAGACCTAAGGGTCTTGCTTTCCTGTCTGTGTGGAAATCAGAAAATCCTCATTTTTGTAAATGTAACGAGTTATATACCTTGTGACACACACATACTTGGAGAACTGCTTGCAAGCATGTACACCCCTTTCCCCTTTTTGTAAATATCATCCCCTGAAGCTAACAAGCTTGGGAGAAGTTCCTCAAAGCAATTTGAAAAAACTGTTTGCTGGGCTTTGGTTCTCAGTAAGACAACAAATAAAGCATTTACTAACCTATTTTGAGGTTGGCTTTCTTTCAGTTGACATCCCATTTATAAAAACACATCCAGTTCTGAGCTTTATCGTAGACCCTTATTAACTAGAACACTTATTTTAATGTAATGAGTAATTTATTTAGTCTTAGTAGTGAACCAAAATAAAATTTTGGTAGTTTGTAAAGCTACACACACACACACACACACACACACACACACCCCAAAAGAACTTTCTTTAAAAAATGTGGTCTACTAGGGGAGCCTGGCTGATTCAGTCAGTTAAGTGACAGACTCTTGATTTGGGCTCAGGTCATGATCTCACACTTCATGAGGTCAAGCCCTGCACTGGGCTCCATGTTGGGTATGAAGCCTGCTTATGATTCTCTTTCTCCCTCTCTCTCTCTCTGCCTCTCTCCCTAGCTGGAGTACATGCTCATGCTCTCTCTCAAAAAATAAATAAATAGAAGTAAAAATTAAAAAAAAAAAAAGGTCTATTAAATCTAGTTGAGTGTCCCTGGTAATCGAGACACATAAAGATTGTTAAAAAATTTTATTCCTACATCTAGAAAAAAAAGTGTAAAGGTAAAATGTGTTGATATCAGGATGTACCCTGAAAGTTGTTCTCTAAATTAAGTCCCTGATAAAATGTTCTTGTTTTTATTTTGTTTGGGGGGGGGGTGGGATTGGCTTCCCCCCCTCCCATTTACCTCTTTCTAATTAAAACAGTGGAGACCATTCTATCAAAATCATTTTGTGAATTTTGTCATAAACACTTTGTTTGTTGTGGATATGTGACAGACATGACTTGTATTGCCCAAGCCATTCTAGTTCAGTAATAAGGGAATGGTAAGTTCCCATCTAAATCTGTTCTGGTAGAATTTCCACCCCTCCTAATTCCCCACTGTATATGTTCTAGGAGTCCCTAGAAGGTTTTACTATCTTGGCTTCCTCATGGTACCTATTCTTTTCTGCTCTGGCCCCCTGTGGTATCGTGGCCAATCGCTGCTCATACCAAAACTGGTAGATGTACCTCATTGTTGTTCAGCGTAGAGTCTGCAGTTGTAGCTATAAGTTAATGTTAGCAGAGACGCTGCTGTTGAAAATGGGAGGCTGTGTGCTGAGGGTCATGGTGAAGGCACCCATGGCGGCGACCCTGACACTGTACTCTCCATGTACCATCCGTGGAGATTTTAGGGAAGTCACTCTTCTGTTGCAGTCCCACATAGATGACTGACATTGCTGGACAATCTGAATGACTTTATATATGGTCACCGCTTCCTTCCCTTGTGCACCAAGTTTCTCTGAGCTGAATTTGAGCAGCTCTACTCCATTTTCCTTCAGAATGAATTCTTCATCAGGGGTTTCCTTTTCTTCCAATATGTAAGAATAATGTAATTCGTGTAATTCTTTTCCCTCAGAAAACGGATCTGTTGGACCTGTAAAGATGTCCAGATTGTAGGGTAAATGTGGCTGAAATTTAAGCTAGGACTCCTGCTGCATTTATCCATCCATATTTTTTAGTACAAATGGCTGCTTAGATACCTATAATATGTACATTTTAATGTATGGATTTATCTAACTACAGTTAAGGAAATGATAGAATGCATACACAGACTATTTATCAGGCAACTCTTCTGTGCACTTTGCTAGACACTAGGAGTACATCAAGGCACAAATTAGGACAGACTTCGGGTAAGATACACATTTTTGCTGTTAGTTTGGGCTATTCTTAAAACACTCATGAAAACTTGCAGCAGCATCTGATTATCCAGACATTCTCTTCTTTTCCCTTACGTCAATGTTCTACTACAACCTGCATACTTGGAACAAAGTAGGTTCCCAGTATGCGTGTTAAAATGAGCCAGATTGGATTCCAGTGGCAGAGGAGTGGATTACCCTGTGCCTAGCAAAATGGATCTTGAGGCTGTGAGTAGATAAACCAGCCCAGTGAAGCTGGCTGTCTTCCCCCATCTGACTGTGGTGCTGTTGGCCATTTGCATTTCTTCGTGCTTAGTTCTTTGTTTATGAGGTACCAAGTACAGTCGGGGTATCAGCAAAGATCTCCTCATCTCCTAGGTTGCCTCACTCTTCATGGGCTTTGGAGTCCTGCTTCTTGCTGCTCTGGGTTGTTATCTACATATGAGCTCCCAAGGGTTCCAACCAGAAGACTTCACCAAATTCTCACTTTTGTAAATTACTATTTTTTTTTTTACTACTGCTTGAAGTGTCCTATTTGCTGTTCAGAATAAAGGCGTATGTGTGACCATCAAAAAACAAACAAACAAAAAAGGCAGATTGTTGAAATAGATTATTATGGGAGAAATGTCCCACTTGGCATGTTGCATTTTGTTAACTCAGGAGTTTTTTTTTTTTTTTTTTTAATTTTTTTTTTCAACGTTTATTTATTTTTGGGACAGAGAGAGACAGAGCATGAACGGGGGAGGGGCTGAGAGAAAGGGAGACACAGAATCAGAAACAGGCTCCAGGCTCCGAGCCATCAGCCCAGAGCCTGACGCGGGGCTCGAACTCACGGACCGCGAGATCGTGACCTGGCTGAAGTCGGATGCTTAACCGACTGCGCCACCCAGGCGCCCCAAGGAGTTTTCATCTCTATATCTCTTGCTTCAGTCTCTCACTGCTTTCAGCTCAGGTAATTTCACCTCGTGTAATTCTTTCCCACAGGCAGGGCACACGCTTACTCCTTTCAGTCCCCTTTCAACTTTAGTCCAATTACCTCAGGTTGGTCTTAGTATGGTCACAAAAGTAAAACCTTATCTATTTTCCTTATCATTCCATTGAACTAGGTTTTTGTTAAACATCTATATTTATGGTAAATGGAGAAAAATTCAAGGTTTTTCCTTAAAATTATACTTACCTAAATTATACTTACATTTGCCTTTAAAACAACACTACTTAATTCCCAATACACAGTATTTGACTGCATCTTAATCTGTGATATAAAGGGCTTTTTTTTTCTAGAAAAAATGCATTTTGAGTTTTAAATAACTTTCAGACTCTAGATTTTTTAATGTCACTAATTGATCTAGTACAAATGCACCTTAAGAATATTTTACACAAGCTAAATGCTGTAACATTATACAAAGGTCAGCTATCAATTTTTTAACAAAATTTCCTCTATTTTCCAAAGTGCCAAGTTATTTAAAATAACTATATATTCCAGTAGAAATAGAAATAGAGAATGGATGTATATGATATTGTGCTTAAGGGAGAGTATTGTCACTGGATATCAAATATGGATAAATTATTGTATGAAATATAATTGCTAATCAAAAATAAAACTTAAAGTGTTTAAGATATTATTTCAAAATTCATAAATAAACATTAAAATGTGCACAAATTTAAATTCATGATATAAAGCTAAGTGAAAACATGTTGTTAAATGGAGAAATGCATATATATCGGAAGATAAAAAACAAACAACATACAGTATATTGATGTTTGTACAAAATTAGTTAATATTTATTTATTAGATCTAAAACCAGGCTAATTTGGAAGAATACTTCTTTGATAACATTTATGTATACAAAAATTGACTCTTTGGTTTATAATTTCATCCTTCTAATTTTAAGTATTCTAGAACCAAACTGACTATTAAGACAAACTTTTTTTCAAACAATATCACATGTAGTTAATGTGAAACAAAGACTCTTCTTTACACCCCTTGGCCATAGTCACATTGAGTCAACAGATATTCACGAAAGACAAGTATCTGTGGAATAAGAGTTGAATAACTGGATAATCTGGAGTAAAGTTAAAGTTGAATGTAGCCAGAGTTCAACTTCTTTCTTGCTTGTCTGGATCACACTAGATGTCATCTTGATTAAACAAGGTCATTTGCTTCCATAAAAAGTAGACTGCCAACATATACCCATCACTCAACACACCACATTAGAAATGTGGCTAATCCCAATCATAATAGTAGAGAGATACCAGCATGTTCAGGATGTAGGCACTTCAACTATTCTGAAGACATCTGCCCCAAACTACCTTGAAATTGTACCTATCTTTTTGAGTTTCTGCGTACAAACTAATGTACGATGTAGAGAGTAAAAACTGCCTTACCAAACCGTAATATGAAAATACATCTAAGTGCCATTATCTTTCCACCAATATTGATATGGGGAGAAAAAGTGTTTTGCTAGAAATGATTATATCCATAAAGCTGGATAGTGTCTGTTTAAAACTTAAACTCTCAAGTAAATTATCGTATTACGTGCTTAGTCTTAACCCTGAGGAATTTCTCAGCCACAGAAACTTTGGAAAGTATAGATTCTGAAATACAGATGTTTCGGGAGGAAAAAATAAATAAATAAAAGGGAAAAACAAGGTAGAAGAATATAAATCTGTGCAAAAGCCCAAGCTACTTGTCACAGGTAGATGAAATAAAGCACCCTGCACTTCTCAATTTCACTAGGGAGAGGAGGGATTCAGGGACTATTTAAAAGCTATCTATGCTTCCAGAAATGATGGCAGTGGCTGTACAAAAAAGCAACAAGCTTTTGCTTGTAATTAAACATGATTAAAACTAGTCTATGTAATTTCAGCTTCAAAGTTATCTTGCTCTACATTTTAGGGCCTCCAATTTCAGAGCTGCCTAAAGACAATTAGCCCATTATCCCCTTAGCCCATTATCCCCTTGCCCCATCTAAGAGACAAAGAATGGGTAATATTAAAGTCAATTTGGTTTGGTTAGCTATGGCTTCTGCCTTTGGTGAGTGGGTAAAGGACCATGGTTCATAATTACGAAAGTGACTTTTTCTAAGAGCAAAATGAAAAATCTCTTTCATTCACTGGTCTCCAATTCTAATGATTTTTAATAATTTTATACTAATATATGAAGATTATACAATTGCCAGAGGATTCTGAAAACTAACCCACTAGCAATTAGGTTTTTTTCATTGCAACTGAATTTATCTGATTATAAGGAAATGCACATTCCAAAGGTCATTTAAAAAATGCAAAATTTTTGTAAATACAACTGGCTACTTTTCCTATTATTTTTCAAGAAAGAAAAATAACTTTCCTTCTCAATTTTATTTTTATGATATTAATTTATTAGGAACTGTGCCAAATTTCCAATCTATTACACAGCTTTCCAAAACAATGGGACTCTTATAACAATAAGATTATGAGTCTTAAAACCCACTTTTATGAATAATGTTAAACTGAGTGTATATTCTGGATTTGTGTTTCTAAAATGCTATTGCTGTACAGTTACTGGTATATTTCTACAATTTGTAAAGATAGAGCAAAGGAGGGAGACAACTTTCAGGAAAGGTTCCTCAATCATGGTGGAGTAGAAGCCAACAAGGTATGGTAAGGTATAGTACCAAACCTACAGGGGGCACCTAGGTGGCTCAGTTGGTTGAGCGTCCGACTTCGGCTCAGTTCATGATCTCGCGGTTCATGAGTTTGAGCCCCACATCGGGCTTGTTGCTGCCAGCATAGACCCAGCTTCGGTCCTCTGGCCAACCCCGCCTTGTACCCCACCCTTGGTCACACTCTCTCTCAAAAAGAAAAAAAAAAAGGTATTAAAACTACAGGCTTTTGTGTTTAAACCCAGTTATACCAATTCAGAGCCATGCAACTCTTGGAAGATTTTGTAACTTCTCTGAGGACTAGTTTTCTCATTTGCGAAAAAGGATGTCCGTACTTCACAGGGCCATTGTCAAGAGTTAAGGGGATCATATATTTAACATTGAGTTCCATTCCCTGCCCAGCTTCCTAACCCAATGGACTGCTTTCCCTAGCACAAACACAGGTTAAATTCACTTATAGTTCCTTTTCCTTCTTTTTGTTGTCACAGGTTAACCAGCACAAGATCAAAATGGTGGCCTAGCAATTAAACCTGGCCTGCTAAGTTACAATCGGAAATTAATGTCAATTTCATTCCCTATCTCACCTACTATGATTATTTTAAGCCCCTGCGTGTCCTTGTTGTCCAGTGGAATTCAACTAAACCTTTCTTAGCGGATTACTGTTGAATCAAAAAATATAAACATTCTCTCATTTAATTCTCAATAGTTCAGGTGAGGCCAATATTGAACACATTTGGGAGGGATATGACTGTATGTTAGACACTTTAGCACCATTACCTTTTAATTGCGTGAGTTAGGGACCTTACCTCTCATTTATCACCTCAATCATCACCTACAAATAATGAGGACAAAGGTACCGCAAAATAATTGTTGTGGGAACTATAGTTTCTATAAAAGTGCTCAATAAATGTTAGGTTTTATTTTCCCCACTGTCATGTTTTCTCTTGTCATGTTCTTATCATGGTATTTTAATACTATGGACAATTATTTTAATGACTGACATTTTAAGGCTGTTCTTTTAATTTAATGACATAGACATTATTTAACTTAGTCTTGAATTTTTAAACAACATACTGGCCACACTGCAGCTCAGAAGCTGTTAAATAATATATTTAAAGTCTTATAGAAACACTTCACACTTCTCAAATGATGCATTGTTTCTTGAATTCTGTACTTTGTGGATGAAGTAAAGTCAAGTTAAATCTCTTTAATGGATGTGGGCCTTTAATTTCATTACTCTAAGAAAGGCAAAGGGTATCTTCTGATGTAAATATCATCATCAGATTAAGATATCGAAGGATTTAAAACTTTCAACCAGGCTCGACTGTCATGGAAGAAATGGGCCAGATACCAATTCTCAGTTTCATCACAGAACTTTTATGAAAACAGTACACAGTCATATTGTATTTGGCACAGTGTAAAAAAGATCAAGGATTTTTGTAAGCAAAACACTAAGCATTGCCATATTAATCCAAGATAAAAATTTAGGCAGAAGTTTACAATTCAAGTTTCCCAAATATCTATTGCTTGCTCTAAGTTTCAAAGAAGGAATTGTTATAAAAGTTCAGCAGCTGACTGGTGAGTGGAATATAGGCTCCCTTGGTCCAGAGTGGAAAGAAACACAACCTGGATGGTTTTCAAAAAATTAGGAAAAGAAATTCCTACCATGTACTATATGAGGCTGAGAGTCTGCAAACACCTCAGTTAAAATGAAAGATGTGCTGAGCTATATAACTTAAATTGTACTGTTGCTGCCCAACCAGTTGCATATGTTCCACAGGAAAATTAATAAAACATTAATAAAATATAACGAGTTACCCTGTAGAATTTAAAGATAATTAAAACCCAAAAAGGCTTTGTCCTATTTTCTCATAATGTGAAGATATGAGAACCCATAAAGATATATTATAAAGGGCCATTGAGAGTATAATGATCCTTTTTTCAAAGGAAAGGCTTTAGAATGAATGCTTAAAATCCATACACCATCTCTCCACTAAAGTTTCTATTTTGAGACTTAAGATCTTCAGTCCGAAGAAAACAATTACATTTTTTTTTTTTTACCACTACCATTTAAAAGTCATGTGTATAGAGAAATTCCATCTACACTGCAATTAAGTACAACTAACTTTATCACACAGAACTTTACTGTATACATTAGTACACTGGTAAACATTTACATCATACCCCCAAACTCTGTCCCTATAGAAATCTATTGACATGTTACAAAAACCATCCACAGGGTTCTTTGGACAAATATTTATAGTTACAGTCATTTGTATTTTTAAAACTATTTGAAGTTACAGTATTTCATTTATTTTTGTGTATGAAGTTTCCAAACTTCTGCATAAATCCTCGGAACTTGTTTTCATTTGGCTGGTATGAGTGATATACACCAGTATTGTAATTAAGCAGTGGGCTGGACCTGCCATAACTATTGCCCACAGTTGTGGATTTTATTTCTGGGCGATGCACACCAGTATTTGGCAGGTTGCTTGCAGGCTGAATAGAGCTTTCAATCTTATAAAATGGCTCAAAACGACTGTAAACGCGCCTGTCAGTTGAGTGAGATCTTAGAAGCTCATTGGGCTTTGGTCTTGGAGAAGAAGCTGGTTTTCTTTCAGGAGCAAGAACTGTATTAATCTCCTTTGAATCTCGGTATTGGATCTGTTCGGTGTTAAATCTAGGGGCAGAAGCATCACCTGCCCTTTCCAAGAACTTGTTCTCAACTGGACCTGAAGAAGGTATTGTTTTACTACCTTCCTCGGATGGAGAACTGATCCCCTGGGATGGGCTAACTGTTACATCTTCCTTACTCTTGTGAATACTGCCTTGAGAGTTTGATGAGGAAGAACGCTTTCTTCTGGGAGATGAATCAGTTTTTGGCTCTGACTTCTTTGGTTTTTGATTCTCTTCAGCCTCAGAAACTAACGTGTCAGAACTGCTACACATTCTATAAAAGGCAGGTGCTTTATTTTTGGATAGATTTTCTTTCTTTTCTGGGGTAAGGCTAAGTAATGACCTTAACTTCTGAGACCCCTTTTTCAAAAAACTTGGCGAACCTTTAACTTCCTTTTTTGAAGTCAGTTCTTTGCTAGGTTCATCTTTATTCATTTCAAGCAAAGCAGCAATGGAAATTGACTTGGTGGTAGTGCCACTCGGAGGGTCTCTCTTGATGACCTCCCTGTCCTCTTCCGCGCTCTGAGTCACATTGTGCATGCTCTTAGAACTTTTCAGCAAATCCTCTTTGGGTTTTTCTGGTTGTCTAACTCGACTCCTGGTGAGTGTACTATATACATAATGCTTACTGTGTCCTTGATCTAAATTGGCTTTTGAGTGGTCAAAGAATGGAAAACTTCGCCTTTTGAGCAGATTCTCATTTTGTTGATTCTTTGGATTTTCTGTCTGCTTATTTACACACAAGGATGTATATAAATAGTTGTTTGACTCTGGATGGCCATTTGTAGTTTGATGTAAGACAGCTGAGTGGTTTTCGGGAACCTGCAAGGTGTGCATTTTGGGTGCCTCCGACTGCAATGGGAGCTTCGGGGTTGATTCCGGCAAGGGCTTGTCTGTCACATGCTGTACACTCGTAGGGGTGTCCAGGACCTCCTTAGGTGTGTCGCTTCCCTGGGAACCGACGACAGTTGAATTTGAGGAGCCGGTTGTACAACTGTTAACTTCCTGCTGCTCAGGTAAAGTGGGTTTAAACACAAAAGAGGAACGAAGCCGAGAATGAGTATAAACAGCGTTGGCTTTCAAATTTTCAGAACTTTCGTAGCCCTCAAACCGGTCACCTAGAGCCGATCCATTTGAATCAGGTGCAGCTTCTGAATGATCATTTAAGTAGGATTCGATTCTCCAGTTACGCAAGAACGACTTTGTGGTATGTTCAAGGGTTGGCATTCGTTGTTGCAAAAAGCGAATATGATTATCTGTCCCATTAAAAGACCGCCGCACATTTGAGTTCCTTTCTGCGAGATTTGTTGTTTTTCTCTGGGCAAGCCGATCAGCAAAACTCTGGGCAGGTGTATTACGGTGACCTGCATAGCCGCCTCGTGATGAGGATGCCACACTCAGACTATCCGAAGGCTTTTTCCAATTACCTGGAGGATTGATGTTTCGATTCAGAGCCCTGTTAAGCAGCAGGTATGGTGTTGTTTCTGGCTGTTCCCCAGCATAACTATGCCTCTTCCAATTTTCATTTAATTGACTGGATTGATACTGACGGACTGTATTTGGACCATTAAAATTTGGAATAAAATGAGGCTTGTAGCCATGATTTCTTATGCTATATTTGTCATGTTCATTTAGAGTGTATATCCCTCTGTTTTTGAAGTAACTGGAGTCTAGTTTGTGAATTTTGTCCTGTCTGCCAAAAAGGTTTCTTTGGCTGGAAACAGAAGCTAGTGAAGAAACTGAACGCTGGTAGGTGCCATTCTCCCAGAGTGATTTGCCATGCTTCACCCTTGCTGATTCTTCCTGGGCGAATGGACTGGGGACACAGGATCTGGCATAGAGAGTTCTAAATTCTTCATCAAAGGACTCAACAAGTTGTCCTGTGATTATCTGAACCATGCTGAGGTGAGCTTTCTCAAACGACCACATGTAGCTGAAAAAGAATCAAAATGGGAAAATTTTAATTTTGCTGTTAAAAGATTAAGGACAATATATAAATCCACTAAGAAAAAAATTGTCATTTAATGACAACAAGAGTATTTTTTGCTTGTTTTCCTCGGCTACCACAATTTAGAACATCTTCAAACGTTACTTGCCTGCAGTCCCTGGAACTCCCTACTCCCCCATTTCATAATTAACATTTTTTAAAAATGTTCTTAATGTTTATTTATATCTGAAGGAGAGAGATACAGAGCATGAGTGGGGAGGGGCAGAGAGAGAAGAAGACACAGAAGCCAAAGCAGGCTCTGTCAGCACAGAGCCCAACGCAGGGCCTGAACTCACAAACCATGAGATCATGACCTGAGCCAAAGTTAGACACCCAACCAACTGAGCCACCCAGGTGCCCCTAAAAATTTTTTAATGTATATTTTTGAGAGAGTGAGACAGAGTGTGAGCAGGGGAAGGGCAAAAAGAGAGGGAGACACAGATTCCGAAGCAGGCTCCAGGCTCTGAGCTGTCAACACAGAGCCTGATGTGGGGCTCAAACTCATAAACCGCAAGATCATGACCTGAGCCAAAGTCAGGTGTGAAATGAGCCACCCAGGTGCCAGTCCCCATTCATATTTTAAATAACAAAGCAATTCAAGTCCTGGCTTTGAAACTACCCATAATTTTTGACATTACTTTCTAGAAGTCCAAAGAAAGCTTGCTGTACATTTTGCATCATTGCCTACTAAGATGTTATGGAATAAAAAACATTGTATTTTATATATAGCATCCTGGCAGAATGCAGGCAAGCCAGTATCAGCAGGAAAGTTGAGAGACCTGGCTTCTGTGAGCTATCCACCCACACGAGCTTGGGCCTCAGTTTCCTCATGTCCAAATTGCTAGCATAATCCTACCATTCCTTATAGTTCTAGCATGTTAAAATGCAAGACAGGCCTTTGCTAATACATGCATTTTATCTCTGTGGCCTACTTAGTAAGTATACTTTGGGAAGCCAGGGCTTTGGGATGCCAAGTGAGATCTTTTTTTTTTTTTTTTTTAATTTTTTTTTTTTTTTTACCGTTTATTTATTTTTCAGACAGAGAGAGACAGAGCATGAACGGGGGAGGGTCAGAGAGAGAGGGAGACACAGAATCTGAAACAGGCTCCAGGCTCTGAGCGGTCAGCACAGAGCCCGACGCGGGGCTCGAACTCTCGGACCGCGAAATCATGACCTGAGCCGAAGTCGGACGCTCAACTGACTGAGCCACTCAGGCGCCCCAGAGATCTTTTAATATAAAATACAATTTCTAGGAAGTTAATGTTTGTAATTACTTTATAGTACTTTGTGGAATTTCTACAATTTAAAAATGACAGTTGGAATTTCATATAAAAATATAAATCTGACATGTAAAAATTTAGATAATGTAACACAGAGTCACTGAGCTAAAAAAGGAATCTCTAATATGCTATATATCAAATATTGTATATGATATAATAGGGGTTAATAAAGGAAAAAGGAGACAGAGACATTCTCTACAATGAACGAGCTTACTGTTTATAGAGGGGACGCAATAGCAAAGGCAGATGAAAATACTAAGAGAATGTGTAGAGTAAGAATTTAAAATATACAAAATATCATAAAGAGTGTACAACTTAAGAATCTTACTATTCTGATATACTCAGTTTTATCTAGTATGCTTACTGAAAGCATGGTATGAGAAGAATCATTTACCGGGTGCTCTTTTTGTGCAGATGCGAGGGCCACCAGGCTGACTTAAAATAAGTGATACAATGTGAATTATTAAAGGAATTTTCAACCCCACTGCAGATATGAATACAAAATTTGTGCAAAAGAGCAAGTAAAGGAATGAATAGTCAGCTATCACCTATGAGAAAAGCCCCAGAGACAAGCAGGGTTTTGGCTGTATTCTGAAAGAGGCCAGATAACCCCGAAGTTCAAGCACGAAAGGCATGGAAGAGTTTGTGTGGAAGAAGAAACATACAGGAAAAGAAAGGAAGCAAGAATGGCCCTATTTTGGTTGAACAGAGAAAACAAATTCTGTTTAGCTGAAGTAAAGAAGTTTTATTACAGACTGATGAACAAGGGGGAAAATCTGGAAAGCAAAGCAGAGAGTTTGTGCAGGATTTATTTCCAAATTCAGATCAATTAAAATAAAAAGATGTTTGAGGACTGATTTTTTTCCCGGTAGCTCTTTGTAACACAGATGTGAAGGATGAGGGACTGCATTTACTGTGATGAGTAAAAGAATTGACATAAGGTGATAAGAGCCTAAGCCAGTACAGAAATTGGAAAATTAAAAAAAAAAAAAAAAAAAAAAAAAAAAAAAAAAAAAAAGGGGGCGCCTGGGTGGCGCAGTCGGTTAAGCGTCCGACTTCAGCCAGGTCATGATCTCGCGGTCCGTGAGTTCGAGCCCTGCGTCAGGCTCTGGGCTGATGGCTCGGAGCCTGGAGCCTGTTTCCGATTCTGTGTCTCCCTCTCTCTCTGCCCCTCCCCCGTTCATGCTCTGTCTCTCTCTGTCCCAAAATAAATAAAAAAAGTTGAAAAAAAATTAAAAAAAAAAAAAAAGAAATTGGAATAAAGAGTAAAAATGTTGAGCCAGTAACAAGAAGAGAGAACCAGAATATTTGCATGTCCTAAAGGACGTGTATAGTATATATAGTATATATAGGGTATATATTCAATTTGAAGATTATTCTCTGGAAACACTGAACAGCCCCAAATAAAAGAACTGTTTTATTGACCTTCAGGGAACTTCCTATAAAATGTGAGAACCCCAGCCAATCACCCTCCTGTAAACCCAACAGTTGATAAGGATTTCCCATGCGATTTCCAATAAGCATTTGAGTCCCTTATCAATACGTAGCAAAAGATCAGCAGACATTTAATGAAAGTTTAGAAGATTCCTTATAAAGCTTAAAAACTTAGATGCAAAACAGAGACCAAAATAAACAGGAGAAAGACAAATGGAGAAAACAGAAAATGCACAAATAAGAATATGTATAAAAACATAGACACATAAAAACTATAATCAGTGTCTTCAAAGCAATAGAGAAGATCATGCATCTATAAAAAAAAACACACAAAGGATACTTTGAAAATGGTGCAATCTGCAGATATTCAAAATATTTGATAGCAAATTTTTTTTTCAATGTTTATTTATTTTTGAGAGAGAGAGAGAGAGAGAGAGAAAGCGAGCACAAGCAGGGGAGGAGCCGAGAGAGGAGACACAGAATACAAACCAGGCTCCAGGCTCTGAGCTGTCAGCATGGAGCCTGATTCAGGGCTGGAACCCATAAACCATGAAATCATGACCTGAGCCGAAGTCGGACACTTAACCGACTGAGCCACCCAAGTGCCCCTATAACAAAAAAAAAAAAACAAAAAAACAAAAAAAAAACAACAAAAAAAAAATTAAGTTATAATAGATGTGTTAGAATGAACAATCGAGAAAATCCCCCAGACATTACAATTCTATCCACTCCCAGATAGAAAATCATAGGGGAAAAAAATAAAAAAACAATGGGAGCAGATATCCAGTTAGTAAGAATTCCAGAGAGAGAGACAATAGAGACAACTGAGGAGAAGAAATGAGCAAAGAATATATGAGAAATTGTTTCAGAATTGAAAGACATGAGTACTTGGATTGCTTAGAACAATAAATAAAAAAGACCTAGATCTAGAAACATAACAAATTTGAGAATAGCAGGGAATAGAAGAGAAACCTTAGACGTTTCTAGAAAGGAGAAAAAAAAAAAGTTACATAAAAAGAATAATAACTGTTTGAGACTTCTCAACAGCATGTTTGATTGCCAGTCAATGTCTTTCAAATTTGAAGGAAAAATGATTCAGCTTAGAGTTCCATCTCTAGTTAAGTCATTAACCACCTAAAATTATAAATTTCTGGACTTAAAAAAAAAATTCCATGCTGATGGAAAGTATTCTTGAGCAAATGAGAGAAAAAACTATGACTTAGAAACAAAAAAGAAGGAAAAATAGGATTAAGATGGGATACAAGAAATTGTGGCTCAAACTGCCCAGGAATACGGGAAATTGAAAAACCCTAGCAGTGTTTCAGGTTAAAGATCTGCCAGTCCAGATTGGACATGACAAACTTGGCAGTAACTGAGCATTTGGAAAAGTTGCTCCTGTGCTAAGAAATCTTCAGAATCAACTGGAAAAAACATAGCAATAGATAAACAGAAAGCAAAAACAATGAATAAAACCAAAACCAAATGGTCATTATTAACTTTGTTATAAAAAAGGAATCATATCACAAATGACTCTATGGCTCATCAGCGATCAATTCTGACACAACTTTAGTAATGTAAATTGAGACTTCTTACTTAGCAAATAATTTTGATAAAACTGTACGGGGTGAATGGCAAGCAGGAGGGAAAGTGGATATGGGTGAATAGAAATATAATCCTTCAGTCATCATACTATAGAGTCAAGACATAATACCTAAAAGTGATAGATTGAGCATTCACAGTATAATCACATTATGTTAGAGAATGGAGTAAGTATGGGAAGAACCAGCTCAAAGAATTAAACAATTGCACCTGGAGATCAGTATCCAGCAATGGAGAGACATGGAGAACAAAAACTTTTGTATTACATATCTTTTAGTAATATTTGATTTTTAAAAAAGTGTGCACATATTTACCTGGATAAAAAATAAAATGAACTTACTACTCCCATTCCCCCCAGACCCACTGTCACACTCCTGCAGTTGGGAATGTGATTATGAATTTACTTATTAAAAAGAGGCTCAAAAACTCTGAGTTCCTGGCTGGGGATCACACAGGGAAGTCTACGGAGTGAAAGCAGTGACATGCTGCTGGCTGTAGCACGGATCTCTCAACGTGACAATCTTCAAGTCTGACCAGAGATGGCACCTGGAAGCCAACAACTTCGGTGAAACTTGTCTTGTGAAAGTAGCTTTTATAGAGACAGCAACATTTAAAAAAATGCTTATAAAATTCTCTCCCAGTCAAATTCGTAGACATTACTTTACTAAATATGTTCCAGATTTCATACGACAATTTCAAGCAAGGGCATCCAATTCACAATTCAATTTGCACACATTGATAAAAAGTATATGTGTTTTATCTCATCAATGTTAGTATCATGAGAGACCAAAACACTTGTCCTGTTTTTGTGATAAAACTGTCATCACAATGATTGAACCGTCACACAATGTGTGACTGTGGTTAGTGCTGACATCAGGCCTCTCTGGAAATAAATGCTTGCAGTTTAGAATAGAAAGACGTTTTATGGCAAAGAATTTTGAACTAAAGACAGTGGCATTTTGATTTGGGCTATAAGGAAAATGATGGTGATATTGGAATATGAGACAAAGACTGGTTTTCACCAAAAATAAATTTTTAACCAGTTTCTATGAAGACTGGTTCATAATTATTCCACCAGATCCTGTTAGAATACTGTTAACAGGAAAGGTCCAAGATAATTAGTAGAAAGAAGAAAAGAAAAAAAAAAAAAAAAAAAAAAAGGGCTGATAACCATATTTTTTTCAAGAAGTGTATTTAAAATTAACATGGACTAATAAGGAAAGTAGAGTTGTTAGATAAGAGTTTGGGTGAATTTTTATCATCTGTAGTACTAGGCATTCGATCCTCACTTCCATAAATAGTAACTTAAATTCTGCCTCTGGCTTATGATGTACATAGAAAGATAAAGGGTTTTTGTTCCTGTGGTTTGTTTGCTTTTCCCAATATCAATTCGAAAGTAGTTTAGCCATTGTCATCTCAATATACAGCACCTATTAATGCCTAGTGGTAGCAAAACAAAGTTAAGGTGAATTTATTGTTCAAGGTAATCTTAAAAGTCAAGTTAAATAATAAAGACAGAAAGCATTCATTATGGTGAGATTAATAAATACCATTCTAGAAGTCAAGCGAACTCCTAATTTTAATTAAAATTTCAATTAAAAACCCTGTAAAACCAAGTGGGTCTGAACAAATACATACACATATAATGAGTCTTTAAAGGGACTCATTAATTTCAAGCACTGGTTGTAATTTCTGCTCTTAACAAGTTTTCCTTTAGAACTACAAACAGCACTTTCAAAAAAGGTCTCTGAGCTTAAAGGGAAAGTTACCAGGTAGTAGTGGCTAAAATATACCTAAAATAATAGCTGACTTTAGGGGTTACGGATGCATTAACTCATTTAATTCTCACGACAAGAAGGTGAGATAGGCTCGAGGATTATCCTTTACAGCGGAGCAAACCTAAGTGGAACCAAGTTAAACAACTTGCCCATGGCCAATCACATCAACATACTGGCTCCTTCTTGTGGACTTTTTAAATTATTAAGGGAAAGAAGCAAAAGTTTCCCCTCGCACTGCCCTGTTTACCCCCCACAGTTCTCCTGGCTCCTTGGGAGTCTGTGCTGCCCTGGTGACCTAGAAGTTCACATGTGCTGTTGGTATTTTAATCTGCCTGTTGATACAATCTGATTGTACATCCCATTCAGGACTGATGCCCGGAATTTGTGAGAGTATTAGGGCAGCACTTTTACTCTGGAACAAGCAGAGCCTGGACTGGGCTGCCAGCCCTGGACTGCTGTTGGCCTTTAGCTGTGGGGTTTTGACAAGTCACTTAACCTTCTGGAACTTCAGTTTCATCACTGATACATGTAGATGCAAACAACTGCTTTGTAGATAAGTGGTAAGGACTGGGGATGACATATGTAGAAGAGACAAGCCGGAACTGAGGAATGGAGGAGGTATTCTCCCAATGGGGACCTTGAATGATGCCGATAATAGTAACCTGTGTAACCTTGTCTAGTGTCTATTATGGCATTTTTAACAGCCAGACTCTGAAATGCGTTTTGGGTAGTACTATACATAGTGACTACATGACTGACTATCAGATTCTAATATACTAAAATAAAAATAATCTGACAGGTTCTTCAAAGCAATAAAGAGCTTCTATTTTTATGAACAAATGTTATTATTAAGCTCATACTGCAATGATTTTCATAAGGAACAAAAACTTTTGGCATTAGAGAACTATAGGGAACCTGAAATGTTTGTTACCCATCTCAATTTGGGGATGAAGAACTTGGAGCAACGAGGAAGTTGTATGACTTCCCCAATGTCTTAATGTTCTTTAGAGGGTACAGCCAGAACTGAAACCCAAGTCTCCAAGCTTCCATGCAAAGGTTCTTTTTTATTTCTAAGAAATATCTAAACAGATTACATTAATATTTGAAACTAATAAATTCTATAAATGATTAATGATGCTGGAGGTAAACACAATGATCTTACCTGTAAGAACCATACATAACTTTCTGGCAGTCAATTAACAAAAACTTCTGTTCTAATTTTCCATGAAATTTTGCTCCTGTTTTTGAGAGATAATCTTGGCCTTTTACTGTCCGCACTCGATATTCTAGAATTACATGTAATATAAAGTTATAACTAGAAAAGAGATATTTTGAATGTGAAATATATGTCAATATAAAATCTTAGTACCAAAAAAGTATACTTGAAATAATCTTTTTGTAAAAAACACATAACAACAAAAAATAGTAAAAGCACATTTTAAAACATCACCCCCCAAAAAAACACCTAAGAAAAAGTCACTAAAAAAATATAGATGTATCTTAGCATAACATAAACAGGAGGCATTATGTTACATTTATACAGAGCGGTTTTATAAACCACCTAGGATCCTATTGTAAGACAGCCTTTCAGGTTATAGTGGCATGATTCCACAATAACTACAATGAAAATCCACACTTTTTTTCAAGAAGCCAAATGTAACTGAAAACACTATGCCTAATGATTGTGATAAGTAACATCTGAATGAAAGAATCACTTGAGTCAGTGGTTTCAAGGTTATATGCATGGAGAAACTGAAGCACTCATTATGACTGACCAAAGTTAACTCAGAAACTTAAGTGCTCCATCATCAAGAAAAGTATCTTATACACCATCATGAGAATGTGTGGTTTCAGTCACATTTCAAAAAGTACAAGCATACCCTTCTGCGATTAATCATTATGCTATCTTAAATATATTTCTGTGTGTGTTACATATATGTAGACATAGATACATATTATATACAGATATATTTGGAATAATATAGCTTAAACTTGCCTTAAATTCAACTGAGATAAAAATGGTACACAAAATAATTGAAGAAAAAAACAAACATGGAATTCTTACCCTGAGTCGTTGAACTTGACAGCCCTGTTTTTCAGTCATATTTAGGAAATGACTAAAGGTTGGACTCATCAAGAAGAATATATACAGATATCCCTCGAGTTGATGCCTCCACTATTTCTTTGAAAATGTCCACATCTGTGAATATATCCATCACTAAAGCAATGACCTATTAAAGATAAAAAGGTAAAACAATTTTAGATACCCAATAGGGAAAGGTTATAAATTGCTTGCTTCCAGCAATAAGATAAAACAGAAAATAATGAAACACATATTACTTATAAATGTATACACAAATGTGTATGCAGCTTCCTAAAATAGAAGATACAAAAATATATTGAAAATAAACAAGTGACTACATACAGATTTGTAGCACAAAATAATTTCATACTGGCTTTAAATAAAAGGAAATCTGCAGTTTAGTAAGATGCTGAGCAAAGGGTGAATCCAAATTACAGATTGCAAGGGTGCAAGTAGGGTAGCGGGATGGGACAAGTAGATGGAAGGTGGAAACAAGTGTTACATGTTTTTGTGGGAAGCATTTCTAGGGAAAAGCAAGCTCTCTGAAACTAGCTGTCAATAATAATGTCTTGCAGTACTGGGACAGAGAAAGAAAATCTTACAGGGGCTCCTGGGTGGTTCGGTCAGTTAGTTGGAGCATCCTACTCTTGATTTTGGCTCAGGTCATGATCTCATGGTTCATGTGATTAAACCCTGCACTGGGCTTTGCACTGGCAGCACGGAGCTTACTTAGGATTCTCTTTCTCCCTCTCTCTCTGCCCTTCGTCTGCTTGCTCTCTCTCTCAAAATAAATAAACATAAAAAAAAATCTTACAGAAATGGAACTAGGTAGGAAGGGGCCAAAGCTGAGAAAAGGTATAGGATTTGAAGACTAGAAATTAAATACATTTGCCTAAAATAAGCTTAACAGACAGAATAAGTGAAAAAAAAAAAAAAAAAAAGGTCACAAAGGCAGTATGATTGAGAAGATGAACAAAGAGAGAAATTTCTTTAAAAACAGGCCCCTAAAATGGAGACAGTCCAAGTTAACTATTGGCAAGAGAACCATTATTGACTCTGAGAAGCAGTGGGAGTGAAATAATGCCGAAAAAAAAAAAGGGGAATCATTCGACTGACCACCTTCTACGCGCTTAGAGAAGAACACAAAATCCCTGCCCTTGGTGAAGATTACATTTTAGGTGGGGGAAGAATCAGGAGCAATAAATATAATAGATAAATTCAGTAATATGCTATCATATGATAAGTTTATTGGGGAAAAAAACAGAATAAGGGAGATCATGAGCCCCTGGAAATTGAGAAGGTTGGGTTTGTGCCTTTCTGGGTAAGTCTCTTTGAGAAGTGTCCCTTGAGCAGAGACATAAAAAGGAATTGAGGTAGTTATCAACGTGGATATCTTGAGAAACAGTGTTCCAGGACAGAGGGTACCAGCAGTGCAAAGGTCCAACATCAGGAGCTTGCCTGGCATATTCAAGAAACAGCAAGTAGGACAGCAGAAATGGAATGAAAAATGGAGAGTAATCACAATTCCTTGAAGGTATTATAAAGCCTTCAGCATGCTGTCCTGAATAAGACTGTAAGCTATTAGAAGCTTTCAAATTGAGGTAGTAATATATCTGATTTATGTTTGAAAGGATTCTTCTGGCTACTGTGTTGATCCTAAGGGTAGGAACTAGGGTGGAAACAGGCAGACCAGCTAGAACTAAGGAGCAATTTTAAGTGAGGGGTGATGTCAGCTAGGAGAAGGATGGTCCTTGTCCTAGTCACCATCAGTGACATCACCATCAAATGGCCTAATGCTGGCCTTTGAGCCACATGATTTCTGAATGGATTGAGCATAGGATGGGAGAGGAAAGGGGGGAAAGGGGAGACTCTAAAATGTTTAGCCTCATCCACCTAAAGGACCAAGTTGTCATCAACTGAGAGAAGGAAGAATCCAGCTACACTAAATTTTAGCTAAGTTTGAGGGGCCAAGTGGAATGCTAATTGGAGAAGGTCTAGGCCAGACATGTCAATGGGGTGTCAGTTGTGTAGAGATGACAATTAAATCCAAGTCACCAAGGGAGACTGGATAAATAGAAAGGGAGACCAAGGACTGAGTCCTAAGACAAGGGGAAGGAACCAGCAACGGTCACTTCAGTTTTTGTGGAGTGGTAAGAGCAAAAGCCTCACTGTAAGGGGTTTAAGAGGGAATGGAAGACAGATACTGGAAATAGCAGGTATGGGCAACTCTTTTTGAGTAATTTGGCTGTAATAAGAAGCATAGAAATGAAGAGGTAGCCATGGGTAAAGCTGGGTCAAGAGGAGTTGTAATTTTTTGTTTTGTTTTAGGGTGAGAGAAATAATAGCATGTCTGTATGCTAATGAAATGCTCCAGTGAAGAGTGAAAATTCATGATGCAAGAGATGGTGGGAGATGGGTGGGGAAGGAAAAGAATTGCTGGAACAATGTCTTGAGTAGGTAATAAAAGAATCTAATGTAAACATAAAGTAATCAGAGCACAGAGAATAAAGACCAGTAAAAGATCATCCATACCATCAAGACAGAAAACCAACTATGAGGGTGCAGATGCTGGTGGAAAGGCAGGTGTGGTAATGGTGCTATGAAAGATCTTCTTGTGAATGCTTCCAATTTTTCCCGTGAACTGGGAAGCAAGATCTGCAACTAAGAACCCCCTAGATTATGGAAGACATGTTAAAAGATCAAGAAAGGGGTATTAAATAGGATGGTAGGAAAGAGAGTAGACCACAGAAATACAGTTTAATTACAGGGCAGTAATAAAGGACTCCACCATAAATTTCAAACGAGAACAGTCAGCCTCATGGTGCTTACCCCCAGGCTGTATTCTTATACTGGCTGCACAGAAAGGAGTAAAATCCACCCATCTACACCACAGCCCAGGCCCTTTGCCTGGTCTGTACTACG
The DNA here is from genome assembly GCF_007474595.2 of Lynx canadensis. Taxonomy (NCBI): domain Eukaryota; kingdom Metazoa; phylum Chordata; class Mammalia; order Carnivora; family Felidae; genus Lynx; species Lynx canadensis. The sequence goes on along the minus strand of NC_044307.1, from coordinate 52,657,368 downwards.
AATGGGAGGGCATGGAAGAATAAGTAAATAAAATGAGAATAGTCAATGTAGTTGTCAGTTACTCTCCAACTTTAGTCAGCCGCAGGGATACAAACATGGAGCAGGCTAAAAGTTTGATGTAACCTTGGATGTATTTGTGGCCATGAGAGCATAAGGAGATTAGATTATAATGGGACTCTCCCTCTCCCTCTCTCTCTGCCCCTGTTTGTTCTCTCTCAAAATAAAATAAAAAAATAAACAAATAAACTAGACAGAGGAAAAAGGATGTCATGGATGTGACAGGCAGTAAAATGGCGGTGGGATCAATGAATATGAAGTCTGGCTGGGTTAAAAACTATTGGGGCGCCTGGGTGGCTCAGTCGGTTGGATGTCCGACTTCAGCTCAGGTCATGATCTTGCAGTTGGTGGGTTCGAGACCTGCGTCGGGCTCTGTGCTGACAGCTCAGAGGCCTGAAGCCTCCTTCAAATTCTGTGTCTCGTCCTCTCTCTGCCCCTCCCATGCTCATGCTGTGTCGTACTCTGTCTCTGAATAATAATAAATGTAAAAAAATTTTTTTTAAATTAAAAAAAGACCAGTTAACTATTAAAAAATTATTGTTTTTTTCATGTTGATAGTAATATAATAAAAAAGATAAACATGTATTATCTAAAATATAGTTATTAATATAAACATGAAATGTTACCTTTATTTACTTCACATTACAGTAGATGAGACAAAATTGGCAATAAATTGATAATTGTTGAAAGTGGCTGATAGTACATGAGGGTTCTATATACAACTTTCTATTTTTGGAAGCTTCCATAGCATACAGTTTAGAAAAAGAAATAAATAAAGGAATATTAGATACTAGTAGGTACCAGAGGGAATAAGGCAGAAATATATGTAGAAGTGATAGTCAGATGGGGGATACCTGAATTAGGTTATAAGGAGCTTCATTAAGGCTATGCTATTATCAAGGATATGGCTGGGAGTCAATGGCTGATGTATAGGTAGGACAAGATCATGGGAGGCAAGGAACTGGTCTTTAGAAGGATCTCTTAATATACAGTTGAGACAGGAATAGTATTGAAAAGAGTGATGGGAGACCAAGGAACAAAACATGTCAAGAAATGAGAAGGAATGGAAGGACACACATGGCAACAAGAGTCGGAATAATGTCACGGACCATTGTGAATATGTTAGAAGATGAAGGAAAACCACGGATAATATGTAAACTTGTTTTTATTTACTCTAATACAGTGTTATAACAAAATACTGGACCGCACCCAAATAACACAAGTTGATGATATTCTTCAAACTACCTGTGAAACATACTCAATCAGATATTTTTTCTAGGAAGAACAATCTCAATCATTTAAGGTAGCCTCACACGACCCCCTTTCTTATTTATGAATGGTAGGAGGTGCCAGAAGAAGGAAACAGATAGTGATAACACCTCATTCATGTCTTGTGCATATTCTTTATAAAATTAAATATGTGAAAAACCTTTAAATCACATCAATTAATTAATGCATTTACTATGCAATAACAAGTGGTATGATGATGTAGAACATTGACATAAGGAAAATAAAATGTCCATATTATAACTTATTTTACATAATAAATTCTAAAAATACATGTATAGAACAGTCATTTTTTTAAAGAGAGGAATTTTCTTAAATAAGGAAATACTATTATGCAACATGGTATTGTTTAAGAAATTAATCAGCACATCTAAAGAATTTATCTTTTATTTGATAGAGTCCCATGTAACAAATTAATTAAGACTTGGAAATGAACAAAACACATTACCATGATAAATAAAGGTTTCTGTTTGCAAAAAGTAATTGAAGTCAGTCAGCCAATGGATGATTCTAGCATACTAAATGTAGAACAAATTATAGTCTCTCTTGTGTGACAGATATTACACTCGATCAGGATCAGAAACTAGATTACACATCTTTGACAAGCTTATCTGATGTCAACTGAGGTCAGGTAGCTTATCAGGACTTCTGGTTTCCTGCACCCTCACTAGATGGAAAATTATAAAAAGTCTACAGAAAATTTCAGCTGTGCCAAGAAAGGCAAAATAAAATGTAGCTCATTTTTTTTTTTTTATGGTGGGTATATTCCTGGAAAGGGATAATAATTACAAAGGAAGTATGCCAAACCTGATCTGAAAGTATTAAATTCCCAGTTAGTTACCTAAATCACATCATGCTGTAGAAATGACTATATACAATGAAAGAATATTATATACCTGATTAGTATAAGGCTTTTCAAAAGGTACATCAATTGACTTTTTAAAGTCAATAAAGAAACCAGTCAGTCACATTAATGGTATTTATTAAACCACTGTGATATTATATACTATTTAAATTCTCCTTTTGCTTCTTCACTATTTCCTGTTTTATTCTTACTGAAAAAGTAAACAAATAAATGCATTCATCAGCCACATGAGACTTAGAACATTTTTAGAAAGAAATCCTGGGTCATTGTTAAGATTTGAGTGAAGGGGCACCTGGGTGGCTCAGCTGGTTAAGCGTCTGACTTCATTCAGCTCAGGGTCATGATCTCACATTGCAGTTCATGGGTTAGAGCCATGCATTCGGGTCTGTACTGACAGTTTGGAACCTGGAGCCTGCTTCAGATTCTGTGTCTCCCTCTTTCTCTGCCCCTCCCCTGCATGCACTCTGTCTCTGTCTCTCAAAAATGATAAAGTTAAAAAAAAAAAATATGAGTGACACTTCACATCTTTTAGTAGCTTGAGAACCTGACTCAAGAATGGTTGGTTTGCACTTAACCTTTCTCACAGTAGCAAATTCTCTCAAGTGACCCAGACACTGGAGGTCACACTGAATGAACTTAACATAAACACTGACACTAAATTTCTCATAAGTTCATAATCACGACACAATTTAAGGCCACTCAGGAGATTATATAATCAATTAAGTAATACACTGTAAGAGTAATTCAGAGGAAGAAAAACAAATGCTCCATATGTACATGGTTGTTAGGGGTGGGTACAGGGCAGAAGGAAACAGACTAACAGAGCTTCATGGATAAGCCTTACATATGAGTAAGGGGTGCCTAGGTGGCTTAGTCGGTTGAGCGTTTGACCCATTTCAGCTCAGGTAGTAATCCCACAGTTCCACCGTGAGATCAAGGCCTGCCTTGGGGTCTTTGCTGAGTGTGGAGGCCTGCTTAAGATTCTCTCTCCCAGTCCCTCTACCCCTCCCCAAGTCTCAATCAATCAATAAAAAACGTAAAGATTATTTTAGCCATCCAACCTGGAAGACCAGCACTGCAAAGACAAAGAGGCAAAGATTAGAATGAAAATGATAGTAATATTTTTTTAATGTTTATTGAATTAGCCTAAAGTTAAACACAAAGGTCATTATTTATGGATATGGAATAAATTTAGTTAGGATTATATAGGTTATAAAAGGTCTTGTAAATCTGACACTGTTTAGATTTGATATGGAGTGCAATTTAAATCCTGAAAAATTAAATATCTGATCAAAATAACGTCTTGAGAAAATGAGTCTGATAGCAATATTCATATTGAAATATCTAAATTCCACTGAGTGATATTGACTGGAGATTATGAAGTCATTATTCTTAGTGTAATGCTCATATCTCTAAAATGCACTAAAATGCCAAAAAATAAAGGTAAGGCAGAACTTAGCGATAGGATGAAAAGAACTGAAAATTCTAGACAGATCTGATAGAGAATGTTTATCACAATGTTAATGTTCAATACTTGCACTTCCCTAGAAACGTGTTTCACAATCTTTAAATGTTAATTTTGAGCCCCATCTTATTTTTTCATTGTAACCATTAGGAAAGAAAGCTATTAGCAATATGTTCTAATATGACCTAGATACTTCATGAAATGTAAGTATACCTTGAGTTAATGTTCTGTAGTCACAGAACTGTCATTATCATCCTCAAAATTGAAAAATTGAGTATCATGCCTTTTATGCTTCAAAATACTAAGCACCATTTGAAAGGGTTCAGACTTCCTTGGTAATTGCCTGCATAGATACAGGAGGATTTCTATTTTCTAACAGAAGAAAAGCTAATAAGGAGTTCAAATTTAAAAAAAAAATAATAAATTATGGAGTTCTATAATAGCTATATTTTAATAAAATTCAACACAATTAGAAACTTTGAATTGAGTAATAGAAATCAAGAGTAATGATCACTTAGGGAATTATATTTTTTGAGTCTGTAATATCAAAAGCAATGAGCTAAGTGGATTTCAGAGGAAAGAGAGGCTGATATTAAGAATAAGTGCTTTTGGGGAGCGCCTGGGTGGCTCAGTCGGTTAAGCGTCCGACTTTCAGCCAGGTCACGATCTCGCGGTCCGTGAGTTCGAGCCCCGCGGCGGGCTCTGAGCTGATGGCTCAGAGCCTGGAGCCTGCTTCCAATTCTGTGTCTCCCTCCTCTCTGCCCCTTCCCCGTTCATGCTCTGTCTCTGTCTGTCTCAAAAATAAATAAACGTTAAAAAAAAAAAAAAAAAAAAAAAAGAATAAGTGCTTTTGGCCCTTACCTTGCAGCCTAAGTAAAAATGTTCATTTTGTGTAAAATTTCATATATGGTGCACAGTATACTATTGTTTAGTAAGTTACAGCTTACATTGAATGCCTACATTATGAATGCAGGTATTTAAGTATCTATACTAATAACTGTTATTAATATATCATTTGCTTGGTCTATCTTAATATACCTTAGGGAAGTCACTGAAATGATTCTGAATCTCACTGATGTCTATCATACATTAAATACACCAGAGAAGATCTTGCATTTTACTAAGTTCTAAAATTCTATATTTCAACAACTGTTGATTTACTCCCAATTACTCAACCCCTGGGGGAATGTTTGGGTCATATTATGGCTGCAACATAAATTTATAGAACTAGTATACATGTGTGACAACTCCAAACAGACATTGCAAAAATTATTTCCTACATTTTTTACGTTGTATTATACGATTGAAAATACTTCTTACACCGTTAAAGAATGTGTCTGTGTTCTCCCAAAATTCGTTTGTTGAAATCCTAATTCCCTGTGTGATGGCATTTGGAGATAGAGACATTGGGAGGTAACTGGGTCACGAGGGCAGAGCCCTTGTGAATGGGTAGGGTGACTTTATCACAAAGACCCCGGGAGAGCTCCTTGTACCTACAACCATGTCAGGACGGTGGGAAGACAGTTGCTATAAACCAAGAAGGGAGACCCCAGCAGACACTGAATTGGCCAGCATTTCGATCTTGGACTCCAGAACTGTGAGAAATACACATCTGCTACTTAACCTACCCTGTCTGGGGTATTTTTATGTAGTCGGGATGCACTGAGACAGCTACAGAAATGATAATTTTAGCAAAGCCTTCTATCAGCTCTGTGCAAGTAGGCATCTTTGTTTTTTTTTTTTTTTAACGTTTATTTATTTTTGAGACAGAGAGAGACAGAGCATGAGTGGGGGAGGGGCAGAGAGAGGGGACACAGAATCCAAAGCAGGCTCCAGGCTCTGAGCTGTCAGCACAGTGCCCGATGTGGGGCTCGAACCCACAAACCGTGAGATCATGACCTGAGCCAAAGTCGGATGTTTAACTGACTGAGCCACCCAGGCGCCCCATAGGCATCTTTGCTTTTTAAAATAGCTTTTACCCTAATACCTCAAGAAATCAGAAAGAAAAAAGAATTAGAAGCAGGCCTAACCAGCCTGAAAGCAAGTACAAAGAAGAGCCATACTCCTTTCTCTGATTTCAGTTAAGTCCTCTTACATATTCTCATTTCCCTAGTACTTTCCCTAAAGTGATTCTTCCTGAAATCTGGCCTGGCAAGGGTCTCCTCGCATGAGCTCCCAGAGCTGAGGTGTTGGAGAGTTGATGATGGTGGGGAAAAAGAGCCCAGGGCTTCCAAGCCTATATGACCACAATAACAGTCCGCTTGACAAAGCCTAAGCAGAAGCTCCCCCCAGTAATGACACTGGGAGCTGAGACAAGGGGGAGACAGCGCCAAGGCTGGTTCCATTCAACCAGCAACAGTTATAATCCCCCCGACTTGGTCCAAAACCCAACTCCATCTGTCAAAAGGATTTTTTTTTTAATGTTTATTTTTGAGAGAGAGAAAGAAAGAATGAGTCAGGTATGGGCAGAGAGAGAGAGAGACAGACAGAGGGAGACAGAGAGAGGAAGACAGAATCCCAAGCAGGTTCCACCCTGTCAGCGCAGAGCCCAATGCAGGGTTCGAACCCACGAAGCCATGAGATCATGACCTGAGCCAAAACCAAGAGTCAAACGCCAAACCGACTGAGCCACCCAGGTGCCCCAGGAGTGGAAAATTCTTAAAAAATTAACTTATAGTCTTATAAAAACTGTAATTTTAAGTAAAACATCTATTTAGACTAAAACATATTTAATTATTCTAAGTATTCTATAATTATTGGGTTAGTTAGGTCTTTCTGTAATTAACTCCAAAACCTTGAGTATATTTACTTTGTTAACTAGCTCCAAGGTAGGTATAACTGAAACAGATCAGGTGTTTAATTAACTTTTGTGGGGATGAAGTAGCTACATGGTGTCTGCTCTCAAGAAGGGCACCATTTTATAAGAGATTCATCTGTAGAACTATCAATGTGTTATCTGCCATAATAAAATTATGACCAAACTACTATAAGGGAACAATTCCTTCTAACTAAGAATTGTATGTCATTGGTACCTGGAGCCTAGATGAGTGAGGTGTCTCCTTAGATCTTGTTAAATAAAGGAATGAGACTACCTTCTAAGAATTAAATGTCATTAAAGAGTGGATCAAAGCACCACTCCAGCATCTGTTAGCAGAGAGACTGAGGTCTGAAATATGACTACAGCCAATGAATCTAGATAAATGACAGTAACATAAACAAGAGTAGATGCTTCAACAGAAGAAAATGGCAGTTGGTTGGTAAATTGTGGAATCAGAGTCACAGAGATAAATACTGCCCACGTTCATTTAAGTATTGTCCAGAAGGACAGGGGAATGACCGAAGGCATGAACTTGACCTTTCTGTACTATTGGCCAAGTAGAGTTAGTTTAATAATGGCATCTGAGCCAGATGCATTTTAAATGTCATGTGACAAGTTCCTTTTATTCCAATTTTGTGACCTTCAAGTATATGAGGGCTTACTATGCATAATGCCACAGGGGGAGAATGAGACAACTAGGTAACTAAAATCTGTTAGGACAGTGAGCCCTTAGAATGGTATTGTTAAAATGGCAATCTGATGTCAGACATCATTATTCAAAACTTAGGTTAAAATAAATTTATTTATTTCATTTTATTATAGGGAGAGAGTGCATGAGCAGGGGAGAGGGGCAGAAGGACAGAGAATCTTAAGCAGACTCCATGCTCAGTGTGGAGCCTGGTGTGGGACTTGATTCCATGAACCCGAGATCATGACCTGAGCAGAACTCAAGAGTCAGATGCTCAACCGATTGAGCCAGCCAGGCCCCCTCCCCCCCCCAAAAGAATGTCACTTTAAAGAAATGGATGAGGCTCTTAAGTCTAAGGTCCAGAATTTAGGTCTTGTTAAGTTGACTAAAGTTAACTTCTTTCCTGAGACTCCTGGGAGGTCTTTTTTATTCTGAAACAGAATCATCCATGTGCTTGAAATGGTGTGTATGTGAATTTCTGCAATATAAAGGGGTGTCTGTTATGAAGAAAGGAGTGAAGGGCACTGAAGTCAGAAAGAGAAGAGGGAAGAAACAGTAAAAATCAAGGTGTGTTAGGAACTTTAAAGAACTGTGCCTCAAGAGGAGGAAGGGTTTCGGTAATGGGAGCTGAATCATAAGGGAGGCTCAGAGGCAAGGCAGCACTAGTGGGAACAGCTAGTGATCCAATTCTGCTGAGACATGGAAATCTGCTGAGGAGTTAGCCATAAGGCTAGCAAGACTAGAATGGCCAATTTGGCCCAGAATGCAGGGGAAGTCCTTGAAAGCCCATCCAATCACAGATTCCATAAGGCACAAGGGTTAACAGTTAAAGCTTTATAACCAAAGAATGATGTGATCAAAACAATACTTGAGAAGATTAATATGTTGGTACATATGGGACGAGTTAGAAACTGGAACACCCACCTGCAGGTAGAGGAGTTAGGGGGTTTCAATCCTAATGCAGCATAAACGTATAGGATCCCAATGTGGATGGTGAAGCAGGAATAAAAATTAGGGGTGGAGGTAAATTTGCAAAGGATGTTTTGACAAGACTCAGTGGCTGAGGGCTTCAGGAACACAACACAGAGCAGCTAGCCAGGGATCACTAGGGATAAGAGACCTAAATTAAATGCATAATTATTGCACCATTATAAGAAAACTCAAAATTCAAAAGTAGTGTTTCATTTTTGTATGTAAGGAAAGCCCATACGATGTGACAATGTGCTAAAAAGTTGTATTCTTTGACTTCTCTACCTACCTATCGATCCATTCACCAATCTGTCCGTCTACTCATCCATCCACCCACCCACTCATCCATGCTTTGTTCTTTTTATAATTTTTTTTTTAACCATTGAAACTTCAGCATTAGGCAAACTTGAAAAGCTGGGTGGACACCAAAAGAATAAAATAGGAAAGAGGTGACTTGGCTGATGGTGTAAGATCTCAGTGGTGTTAGAATGGCATGAGGTCAGCACAGGAAGAAAAGTCTGCCTTTGAATTAGGTTATACGAAAGTGCTAAGACCACAGGGAACAGAAAACGGGTGGTAACTGAAAGAAACAACAAATACTTCTCGGTTGCAGGTAAAGTGTTCCTTTAGGTGTGGCCAGGAAGAGCTTAGACCATGGGCTTGCACAGGAATGAAAAAGAGCTGGTGTCAGGAATCCCATAAGAAGTTAAAGGGACATGAAAAGAGTCCGCAGTGTAAAGTGAGAGACCAACTGTGATAAAAAAATTAAAATAAAAAAATACACTTCTCATTGACATTTTACCAAGTTTTAGATAAATTTCCCAGCAATTTTCAACAACTATCAAAGACATTTATGTAATGAACAGGGAAAGTTTAATATTGACTGGATATTTAAAAAAAAAAACTTTTTAATGTCTATTTACTTTTTGAGAGAGAGAGAGAGGGAGAGAAAGTAGGGGAGGGGCAGAGACAGAGAGGGAGACACAGAATCCGAAGCAGGCTCCAGGCTCTGCACAATCAGCATAGAGCCTGATGTGGGGCTCAAACCCACAGACCGTGAGATCATGACATGAGCTGAAGTCGGATGCTTAACCAACTGAGCCACCCAGGCGTCCCGATACGCAATGGAAATTTAATAAAATTAATGATTTTTTTAGGTTTGATAATGTAGTTTTTTAAAAAAGCCCTTATGTTTTAGAGAATGAAACTGAAACAATTATAGACATTGTATGTGAATTTATTTTTAACTTAATTCAGCAGCAGTGGCAAATATGGAAGAGGCAAAATTGACAGCAAGTTGATAATTACTGAAACAGAGTGGTGGGCACAAGAAGTTACATTATATTGTTTTCTCTTTCATGTATGTTTGAAAACTTCCCTAACAAGATAAGCAATCATGAAACTATCTAGACTTTGACTGGATCCATCTTATCACCTCTCTCTCTTCTTTTTTTTATGTTTATCTTCTTAGCTCATGTCACCCATGCTAAATTTTCCATTTACTTTTGTACTCATTCTCCTAAGTCACTTTTAGAGTTTTCCTTTTCTTCTACAAATGTCTGTCCCTACATATCTATTTGAGTCTGGGATCAGCCACTTTCTAGGGGTAAACTCCAGAGAGAAAAGTTAATGTAAGCCTCAAATTTCTCATCTATCAAATCAAATAAATAACTCCTATCCTGTAGGGATTGTTGGGGAAATTAAGATGATGTATATCAAGTTGTTGGTCAGTGGCCCATGATAAAGGATGGTAAGCATCATACACACATGGCAAAGGATCATTAAATAGTTCTATTATTAAGAAAAAATGTTGGTGATAACACAGCTTGAAGAATAGACATTTTATTGTATTTGAGCAGAACTTCATAGTTCCTAATTTAACAAGAAGAGTAGAGTGTTTCACATTTCTCAATTCATTGTTCTCTTAATTAATAATATTGGCCTTAACCAAATTATTCCTGAATAATTAAAACAACTACCACAAAACTTTCTATTCCTGCTTTAAAAGGCTACATTCTTGGGGCGCCTGGGTGGCGCAGTCGGTTAAGCGTCCGACTTCAGCCAGGTCACGATCTCGCGGTCCGTGAGTTCGAGCCCCGCGTCAGGCTCTGGGCTGATGGCTCAGAGCCTGGAGCCTGTTTCCAATTCTGTGTCTCCCTCTCTCTCTGCCCCTCCTCCGTTCATGCTCTGTCTCTCTCTGTCCCAAAAATAAATAAACGTTGAAAAAAAAATTTAAAAAAATAAAAGGCTACATTCTTGGGGCGCCTGGGTGGCGCAGTCGGTTAAGCGTCCGACTTCAGCCAGGTCACGATCTCGCGGTCCGTGAGTTCGAGCCCCGCGTCGGGCTCTGGGCTGATGGCCCAGAGCCTGGAGCCTGTTTCCGATTCTGTGTCTCCCTCTCTCTTGCCCCTCCCCCGTTCATGCTCTGTCTCTCTCTATTCCCAAAAATAAAATAAACGTTGAAAAAAAATTAAAAAAAAAAAAAGGCTACATTCTTTATTTGGGCATAACTATTTCCCTTTATTTTTTATTTTTTTTTCAACGTTTATTTATTTTTGGGACTAGAGAGAGACAGAGCATGAACGGGGGAGGGGCAGAGAGAGAGGGAGACACAGAATCGGAAACAGGCTCCAGGCTCTGGGCCATCAGCCCAGAGCCCGACGCGGGGCTCGAACTCACGGACCGCGAGATCGTGACCTGGCTGAAGTCGGGCGCTTAACCGGCTGCGCCCCAGGCGCCCCACTATTTCCCTTTAATATCAACTACAAACAACTAATTCACAGGACACAAAAAATCAAACCTACTTCATGGCAAAAATACCACAAATCCTATTTATTCTAGTAATTTCTATTTGAATAAGAACTTAAATATCAAGGAGTTCCATTAAAGGCATGAAATAATTGTGATGGCTTTTGTATTTAATACATGCATCATTCCAGTGTCTCTACCCTACAGTCAAATTATACTTCATCCCCTGATAATTTAATTCGACTACTCCTCTTTTCTATTGGGTAATTTTCACAATAATGACTTCTGTGAATGTGTAATTTTCACTGAGCTTGAAAGTTACAAGATAGCATACCTATGGTATAGGTAACAGGGTTTCTAAAAGCTAGCAGATATGGACAATAATTTTCAGGAGACCATCAAGCTCATTTGAAAAACTTCAGCCACATTACTTGGACCATTTCTTGTGTAATTCCTCTCCCACAAACTTCACGTTTCTTAAGCATTTTGAACACCTAATGGCAGTCATTCTATACAAACAAATGGTACAGAGACACAAAACAGCCAATGTTTTTAGTTGGGCTCTAGTAAGAAGACACAGATTTTGTATTTTATTAGCAGCTATTTTATTTTTAAGTTTTCAACAATATTATTAAAATCCCATTGTGAATATCTTCACTTTCTCTAAGAAAATTATAAATTATAATCTGTTTGTTTTCCTAAAGTAGTTCATTAGAAGACACTGGTCAGATATCTACATAAAATCCATTTCTGTTTTATTATTTTGCATCTGAAAGTTGAGGTTTTATCAAAATGAGATTGCCATCAGAAGCAGAAATAATCACACTTATTCCAACCATTTTCATTACATTAAGCCCACATGTTTTTCATCTGTAAAATTAAGAAAGTTCCATGCCTTTATATCACCTTTGATTGATATTCTATATAAATGTCATTTAAAAAATAAATGTGTTCCATATAATACATCCTCAAGCAGTCAAGCTGTAAATAGAGGAAAAAGGAAAGTCAATGATTAAAGAGGAACAAAATGAGATAAGGACAAAAAACCAGAGAAACTATACAAAATATCTCTTGGAATAATACATCAAATTTGTACTTCCATTCTAACAAAAATCAGACTGGAGTTTCAATTTGGGCAAATATTTTTTTTTTTTAAATATGCCTGTAATTTAGGTTTCTTGAGAGGCTTCACTGTTGGAAATAGATCAAACGGCAAAAGAAACTTACACCAGATAGGTATTAAAACATTCAGATAATCAGAGCAGAAGAAAAAAATTATCCAAATCATTAAAATGTAGAGCAATTCAATAAGAAATCCAACCTGAAGCTTTTATTGTTAAGCTAATGAAATGCAGCAGTAAGACTGCCAACTGATAAGGGACCCAAAGTACTTTGTCCTCTGAGAAGAGTGTAGAAAAGGGTTATGCAAAATACTCTTGGGGATTTAAATATCCGAAAGAATGCATCATTTAATTAATTCATTAATTCATTCATTTATTCATTTATTTAATTTCAAATCTTTAATTAAATTCTATTTAGTAAATATATAGTGTAATATTGTTTCCAGAAGTAGAATTTAGTGAATTATCACATACACCCAGTGCATCACAACAATTGCCCTCCTTAATACCCATCACCCATTTAGCCTATCTCCCCGCCCACCCTCCTGCAACCCTCAGTTTGTTCTGGATCATTAAAAGTATCTTATGGTTTGCTTCCCAATCTCGAGATCTCTCCCTTTGGTTTTCCCTTCATTTTAAGTAACATATTTAGTTTTGAGTTAAAGTACAATTCATGAGGATCTAGAAAAGACTCCCAACTTTACTTCATATATCCAGTGAAAAGATCATCTCACAGTTTTTTTAGACTTAATGTTAGATTTGCCCTTTTTTAATTGAACTCAAGCCTTCTAAGTAAAATTTAGGGGTATCTCTTTCAATTCTAGCACCTGGATCAGAAAGTAAACATACCAGCAGTTAGCGACATTTTTATAATATCAAAAAAGTTATACAATATTTGCCTATTATACAAATACAGTTTGTCTAATTCTATCCACAGAGTAAAAATTACAAAACAAAACAAAATGAACCAAAAACAGAATAAATAAAGAAAAATAGCAATATTTTCGCAATTATTCCAGGGACAATGGCATTTCCCTTTCATACTGGAGTATGCACATTTTTTACAAAATTGAGATCGTGTTATTCACATAATGCCATATGCTGTATATTGGTCATTATAGAATATTATCCTATTATACAAACTGTCATAACATCACATGTTCAGAAAAGATAGTTCTCCAAAGCAGTGTGAAGAATGTAGTCTGGACACAGAAGGACCAGTTAGAATTTCACTGCAAAAGTCCAGAAAAGTAATTGGCAAAGAGGATTGTATCTTCAGAGTTCTGGCAGAAAAATAGATTTCCTTCAGAGTTTTAATGTTGAAAATTTATAAAAAGACGATTTACAGAAATGTGGGCATAATTAAGGGTACCAAGAAGGGAGACGGAAGCCTGGCACTTAAGCAGGGAGTGTGCCAGGCAAAAAACAAAACAAAGAAAACAAAACAGAAAATGAACTTTTCTCTGTCCTGTGTTTACTCTCCTGCTGGCATCTCCCAGTGGGCACCCAACCCCCAAGAGGAAGGCAGGCAGCAAGGACCCAGGTGATGTGGCCTACTCCAACAGCCTTTGAAAACCAAAGGGCAGAGAAAGGTGGAAAAGAGATCTGACAAGCATGGAGCAAGAGGCGAACAGGCTCGCAGATGTAGAACAGAAGCCAGATTTCAGAGATATTAAGGAAGTAGGTGACAAAAACAACATATGACAGTCAAATGGATGGCAGGGTACATGAGGAGACAATACTTGTGGAAAACTTCCAGATTTCTGGATTGGGTGACTGAGTAGTTGTTATTGTCAATCACAGACCCAGGCAGATGGGAGGCTGGAAAAGAACGAGCTTGGTTTCAGGTCCGTCGAGTTTCAGCAATCTATGACACAGTAGGTGCAAACCCTTATAGGCTACTAGTTTTTGGGGTCTGGGATTCAGGAGAAAGCTTCCAATTTCATAGATTCCATTCTGCATTTCAGACTATTTGAAAATAACTTACAGAATCAAATGTGAATTCTTTACAATGGCATTCACCATCTAACTTTTCTTCTTAGTTTCATACGTCACTGTGTATTCCATGCATCCCCCTCTGATGACCATGTTTTTTTTTTTTAATGTTTATTCATTTTTGAGAGACAGAGAGAGACAGAGCACAAGTGGGGGGGGGGGGGAAGAGAGAGGGAGACACAGAAACCAACGCAGGTTCCAAGCTCTGAGCTGTCAGCACAGAGCCCAAAGTGGGGCTTGAACTTACAAACTAGGAGATCAGGACCTGAGCCGAAGTCAGATGCTTAACCAACTGAGCCACCCAGGTGCCCCTCTGTGACCATTTTCTCACCCCATCTTTCATATTACAGTTGTACAGTTTCTCTTGTCTAAAATCCCCATCCCCTTTTCTCTATGAAAATCCTATCTTTCAAACTTTAGTCTACTTGCAGGCCCCTTTCACAAAGCCTTGGCCAACTCCCTGAGCCTAAATTAACCACACCCTAATTCCATATATTCCATCTACAAGCTATTTATACTTTTAGCATAGCATTTATTTCATTCAGCCCTGTCGATTACTTAAACTACTTTTAAGGAAGTAATAAGCTACCAGAGGGTGGGAGGTAAACTTCAATAATTTTTGTGTCCCCATCAATTTACCAATAGAACTCAATAAATTTATTAAATTTCGACCATTTCTCCAAAGCATCTAGTTATTTTGAAATAGTGAACAAGCAAATATTTTAAATGAATATTTACGTTTCTTCTTTTGAACTCCTCAAAATTCTTGTGATTTTCCAAATAAAGCACTGTCTCAGAAAAACTCATGGTGCTTTTCATTTAAAACTGAGGGAGTTCTGGGAAGGATATGGGTGGAGCCTGTTGACTGCTGTTGTTACTATGTTTACTGCTCTTTGGTTTGTAGGCAATATTTTATGTATGTGCACCTGTATGAAAAAGCTAGAAGCTTTCTAAAGGTTATCTGCCTGCTTTGCAAATACAGTATGTCCTGAAGTATATTGTAATTGCCACAGGTAAGCATGTAAAAAAATGTGGGTCTTAGTAAATTGGGAATAATAACATTTGCACTGTGGAAGGTGTTAATAAGAATCATATTTCTCAAAACAACCCTATGAGTTGGGCTGGAGAAGTAGCATCACACACCAATGACACCCATGACATAAAGGTAAAGACCACAGAAACTAAGATATTTACTTAATATCACACAATGATGAAGTTATGACAAGAACTAATTTTCTTCTAGTCAGCACTCTAATATTATGCCGTATGACCCCAGTCCTGACTGAATCAGGGGCAAGTGTGCATCCTTGAGGGGGCTCCAGGACATCATGGCCATCTCTTTTGGTAGAATCCAACCTGATCCCAATTGTGTGATTAAATGCTTCATTGATAATAAGAGGGAAAGTATAATTTGATGCAGAGTTGCATTCTTGAAATAAAACTGTACTGTATGTTCTGAATTTTGTTTAAAAACTTCTGACAATCTCCATGTTATTATCACAGAATTAACTATTATTTAATTCTACTTTATCTCTACAATTTATGTAGAGCCATATCTAAAGCCACCATGGGGCAGAAGCCTAGTCTGAGAGGCTCCATTCCAGATGTATATAAACCCATTATGAATGATTTCCCATATATGCCTAAGTTACATGAGATATGAAAATTATAGCTAGATTTTTTTTTCTTAAAAAGTATAGCTTGAAAAGTGGTTATTTGAAAAATCTATCTCATTAATTTAAAAATTAAAAGTCAAGGAATCAGGGGGTGCCTGGGTGGCTCAGTCAGTTGAGCGTCTGACTTCGGCTCAGGTCATGATCTCACGGTTCGTGGGTTCGAGCCCCGCATCAGGCTCTGTGCTGACCGCTTGCTCAGAGCCTGGAGCCTGCTTCAGATTCTGTGTCTCCTTCTCTCTCTACCTCTCCCCGCTCACGCTTTGTCTCACTCTGTTTCTCAAAAATAAATAAATGTAAAAAAAAAAATTAAGAAAAAAAAAAGTCAAGGAATCAGAACGAATGATATGCTGGTCCATGCTAAAATTCACAGGATATTTTAATAAGACAGGTTTCGGAATGCTTAAAGGACCTCTTCTCTTTGTGGTAGGACCATAGTTATAAATATTTCTAAAAATGGAAGAACCTCACCTATTTAAAGAGTCAGTACTGCAAAAGTATAAATAGAATGGCACATGAAAGAAACTGCTTCATTTCTAGTAAAGAAATGGAGGGGGAAAAACGGAACGAGGGAATAAGGAATACGAAAATGAATGAAATCACTGACTACAACTTCTATTAGTAGAATACTTTTCCCAACATCTTTGCCAGCATTTGCTAGGCATTTTTTTTTTTTTCCATGAAATCCCAAGAAGGCAAAGATCTCTATTTGGTCTACAAACAAGGTAGCAAGTGTCAAGTCCACTTATTTTTTTCTCCTCTAAATTTTGGTAAAGGAGAACCTTAAATAAGTAATGGTAATTTTTTTAACCCCTGTAGTGGATTTTCTTTCATAATAGGTTCAGTATCACATCTGTTTAATGCCATTCTTTTGACAAACAAAACAAACACGTGACTCTGGGGAGCCTGAGCCGCTCAGTCAGTTAAGTGCCCAATTCTTGACATTGGCTCAGGTCGAGATCTTGTGGTTTCATGAGTTTGGGCCCCCAAGGTGGGCTCTGCACCAGTAGTGTGGAACCTGCTTGGGATTCTGTGTGTGTGTGTGTGTGGTGTGTGTGTGTGTGTCTCACTCTCTCTGTCCTCCCCCACTCGTGCTATCTCTGTCTCTCTCAAAGTAAATAAATAAACCTAAAAAATCATATGGTGACTCAAATAAAATATTTATCATAACATTTATGATATTTGGTCTCTTTCCAAGTCATTATACAGCAATGTTAGCTTTAGAAATTGAGATTCCTTTAAAATTTTTATTTCAAGTGTTTATTTAAATTCTAGCTAATATATATAGTAAAACTTGGTTTCGGGTGAGAGTCCTTCAAATTTTAATACATTCTCTGAAATTTGGTCACCCTACAATGTTTAACTGGAGCCCTCCATAGAATAGAAGAAATTCATTCATTGATCAAAAGCATAAATTAGGTCAATTCTGACCTCTGAAATTCTTTCAAACTCTGAGACTCCATGCTTCTATTAAACACACACACACACACACACACACACCACACACACACACAAAACCCAAACAAAACAAAACAAAAAACAACTTTATAAAACACATTCCCCATGAAAGTATCACCAAGACTTCTATTTCCTTGGTCTCATGCTATCAGTAGGCTCCTTATGTTACAAGCTAATGAGATGTTAGGTACAGAAGCTGAACAAAGATCAAATGAGAGCAAAGAGAGTAAGGAACTGAAGAGATACAGCATTCCCTTTATGAGAATGGCTAACATTACTCAAAAATGTTAGCCACAGTGAATGAAACTTTTTACTTCTATATTTTAGCAACATTTTAACAATGCTTTGGAGTTTGATTGTTCTCCATGGTAACATTTCCAAACAATTGAGATCAGTAAATACAATTACACTAAGAAAAATAACACATTCGTAAATATTATTTCACTGAATAAAACAATGATAGGAATAATCTTCTTTAGTCTAATTAAAAGCATAACGACTTCTTTAGATAATGACTATACAGCACTAAAGAAACAAAAACAAAAGAGGCCGGAATATGTTTCCAACATTTGTGGTTTTTATGTTTAACCAGCATTCAAGAAAAGGCACAGGCTAAAAATGGATGCAAGGCACATATTAAAAAGTAGGCTTTTTCCATATAACTGTAATGAGGCTAATATTTGATGGTATTGTTTACTCTAAATACACAGCAATAATAAAATAAAATGGAAATGGGTACTTCATAAAACAGAATGAATTTTAATATAACCAGAAAAGGACATCTAACCAAAAGCATTCATGAATATATATAGGATGAAAGAGATTGCGTAATCACCGATGTACCTGTGGATGGATATTTTACCACGTTGTATTTAGTCATAATAGTTTACCAAAAATTAAAGATAATTCTTAACAACGTTATATCAAATTTCCATTAAAAAAATCTATAGCAACTGTGGGAATAGTTAATAACTGGTTTCGACCATACAGTCTATAGTACAGAGTTAGATTGAGTTCTAAGTGTAGGAAACACTGATTTTTAACTTTAAATTTAGATGATATAATCAGATAAACAGATAAAGTGGCAGCTCAGTTAGGCCCATGTATTACCTATATAGGATCATTGTCACAGGCTCTGGTGCTTTTATCTGTTAATAGTATAAATGACCTAGTTTATTTCTAAACTTAACTAGACATTCTGTAAGTTGTGGTCCTTTTAAAGTTCCACTTAAGTGGAATTTAGATTTCTGTAGTGATGGAAGAGGATGGTTAGTTGAAGCAAGATTCAGATTCTTCCTTGAGTTCTGTCAGCACAATCACACATACATGGATGGCTTCATATTGGAACAACGGGGGGACCTGTTTCCCGAGGAGTAGATTGATCCCTGGCACGTGGTCATGATGAGAGCAGCTCTGAGAGGCATAGCTGAAGCCCACAGTGACCTCAAACTGCTCCAAAGCGTTCGATTCTCTGCTTACCCTGAGTCCTTTCCTACCCTCCCTCTTACCCTCAGGGGAAACAGAAGAGACTTCACAATGAGGAAGCAGCAAGACGTGGGCAGGTGCAGCTCCTCCCGATTTCCACCTACTCTATCCCTGCCTTCCACATTGGCTCCTACCTCTGGGGACCGTCCCCAGGCCTTGCCAGAACATCCTTCCTTTTCCTTACAGGTGTCAGTCTTCCCTCCTGTCCCCTCCCTTCTCCTCTGTCACTTCCTCCTCTCTCATTTTGTTTCTCTTTTCCCTTTTTCTCTGTCCCTCAGGATATATTTTTTCTTTGCTTCTCTTGACCCCATTGGCTTCTCCACAAAGTTAGTTTTTGCCTCCCACTGCCACTTGGCAACTCTGGCTTGTGTCAGGTTCATGTAGCCCAAGCTAGACTTGGAGTCTTAGTATTCATGGCTTCACAGCTCTAGTGCAAATGTCGTCTATAGGTTCAGTCTCTGAATCTCTTAATGTCTTAGCAGTCAGAATCTCTTAAGCCCACCCATGAAACAAACACTAATACAACTGAAAATGGGCAGAGGTGGGGTTATGTCCATCTGTTTATTTTTTATTTAAAAAAACTTGTGGGGGTGTCTGGGTAGCCAGTCAGTTGAGCATCTGGGTCTTGATTTTGGCTGGGGTCATGATCCCAGGGTCCTACAATTTAGCCCCACGTCGGGCTCTGTACTAGGTATGGAGTCTGGTTGGGATTCTCTTCTCTCTCTCTCTCTCTCTCTCTCTCTCTCTCTCTCTACTCCTTCCCTTTTTTTCTTCTCTCCCTCCCTGTGCCCCCTCTCCCATTCACACACACACTCTCTCTTTTCTCTTGCTCTCTAAAAGAAAAAAGAAAAAACTGTGTACTGAGCTTTCATTCTCTGTCAGACACTGTGAGAGGTATTATTGGTGCAGGAAGGTGGGCAGGGTTCTGTGGATGACTGTTTATCTTAAATTACTTAAGAGTGGGGAGGCAATAATCTAGATAACAACAATACTTAATTTTGGGGCAATACTACTTCTAGATGGAAAGGTAATATCTGTAAATTCACTTGACTGGGTGCCTTAGGACTTTGGAAGATAATGCTACTCACCGCTTTTGAACAAATTTTGTTTGTTCCGGTGAAGTTGTTGTTATGTGCCTTCCTATCAACATGTTTACTGATCATTACTCCTTAACATGATTAAATATCTGAGAAGAACAACTACTTTTTAGAGCCTTTTATAAGAAAAAGAGTCTTTCAATTATAATTTTTAAAAACATTGACTCATTTGGGGTACCTGGGTGGCTCAGTCAGTTCAGCATCTGACTCTTGAATTGCACTAGGGTCATGATCTCACTGTGTGTGAGATAGAGTGTTATGTCAGGTTCTGCGCTGACAGAGCAGAGCCTGCTTGAGAGTGTCTCTCCCTCTCTCCCTCCCCCTCCCCTGCTTGTGCTCAGTCCCTCTCTCTCAAAATAATTGAACTTAAAAAAAAATTGACTCATTACTTAATAACTGAACATTGAACAAACAATATGTAAACAAAGACTTTAAGCTATTTGTGATTAGTCACAGGAGCCTTAAAAAAAAAGCAAATATCTTGGCTAAATGGGGTGGGACAATAACAATCTAGGGTGCATGAGGTAATTTTCAGTATAACAAAGAAGTCTTCCCCTAGTCATAGTGAATAAGAGTTGACACTAATTCCTTAGGGAGGAAGAAGTGGGTAGTGCTGTTAGAACCTACTCTATATGTATATGATCTATAAATATGTGGATCACGATTCTAATATTTGCCTGGAAAATAAGATTTGAATATATAGAAAAATTCACAGAAATCTGAGTAACTGTGATATATATATTTCACTAAAATTAAACAGTATGATACTAACAATATAAAAATAGTAGAAAGGAATGGAGAAAAAATACAGGAAAGAAGAATGAGTAAAAAACCCATTCGAGGTGTTTTGATAAAGACGATTATAGAACAGTTGAAAAAGAATGATGTATTACATTAATAGAGCTAGGAAACAAGAAAACAAAGACTACTACTTCTAATAATTAAAGCCAATATACATGGCCAATAAACATAGGAGAAGATGTACAAGACCTCAATAACAGACAGGAGTGCAAATTAAACTAGTTGTCGTGTTTTACCTATCACCATGTCAAAAAACTGAAATGATTGACAACACTCAATGTTGGCAGGTAATGAGAAAAAAAATTTGGTACTCACATGGAAATCTCAGCAGGAGTACAAACTGGAACAATTTTCCAAGATGACAATCTGACAATTTTTTTTTTTTTTTCCTGACAATATTCTTTACAGTTAGTAGGTGAACAAACTATACCCTTTTACCACACCTGACCAACTCTCTGGGCTTAGCCTAAGGGACACATAACTCAGATGGAGAGATTTATGTACTTGAATGTTTGAAAAAACACTCTTGAAAACTTTTTTTTTTTAATTTTTTTAAGTTTATCTTTATTTATTTTGAGAGAGAGGGGCACACATGCATGAGCAGGGGAGGGGCAGAGAGAGAGAGAGAGAGGGGGAGAGAGAGAGAGAGAAAGAGTGGAAGCAAAAATCCCAAGCAGGCACAGAGCCTGATGCAGGGTTCAACCAGATCCCATGGACTGTGAGATCCTGACCTGAGCGAAATTAAGAGTCAGATGCTCAACTGACTCAGGCACCCAGGGGCCCTAGAAAAAATCTGTCTTAATGAGACTAATTTCTGCCTGAGTGAACCATGGGTGACATGTATAAAAGATTTTGGACATCACTAGTGGAGTAGTAGAAATAAAATGAAGAGAACAATCTTACTCTTACACAAAGTAAGGGAGTTCTGCCTGGAATTCTGCAGTCCTTTTATCTTAGGACAAACCTGAAAGTATTAAAAATTGTCAAAAACAAGAGAACTATAATTAAGAAGGGCATGTATAGTCTCTCCAATAACCAAGACAAACTGGTTAGAATTCTCAGAAAGATATTATCACAACATGGTTAAAGAATCTCATGAGAGACCTGGACAATTGCTACTAATGTGTCCTTAGATAATATGAAATTCCATATGGGGATTAGACTTATAAAATTTCTACTTCTGGAAGTCAGTACAGTCAAAAACAATGGAAATATGGTCCAAAATTACTGAAAGTGAATTCAGGATTTTTAGATTCGCATATGCCTCTGAAATAGATATCTAGGGGCATTTGGGGACACTGTCTTCCAATTTTGGAGTCAACATCATGAAACACAATTACTCTGCTATCTCACAACATGCAGTTTGATTTCAGTGTCAGAAACAAAACAGAGAGATACGGGAAACAATGTTTGACCCAAAAAGGCAATCCCTTTGCCATGAAATTAGATGAAATAAACAACTATCCTGAAAGTGGTTCAAGCAAATGGTGGCAACATTCACATATTCTGAATGCAAATAAAGTCAGTCGTATCCTCCCTAAATAAGAAAGACCCAAGGATGGGAAGACAGCTGACCTCTACAGATTTGGAAAGGAAGCAGGAGAGGGACTCCTGAAAGAAAATGCAGTCTGTCATATTAGCGACTTGCCATACAAATGGCACACCTGTCACTAAACAACATCGACCTGTCAAAGTGCTTAATTACCTCAAATTATTTCTTTATAAAACTGGTTAATAAAAATGATGTGAATGTAAAATACTGACTTCTCTTCAAAGTCATTCCAAGGTAGAACTTGGTACTACCTCAACAGCATGACTTCAGCCAGCAAATGTTGCCTTTTCTCGGTTTCAATCTGAAGGAACCGATAAAGGAAGCAATGCTATATTTTTAATAAGAACCTACAGGTTATTTTATTAACTACCTTTATCATGGCAATGCTGTGTCACCAAAATATTTTTAAAAGCTTCTTTCAGTGGGTATGTGGTGTTACATATTCCTTCATAGGACAGGAAATTCTTTACATAATGGTTTCAGGAAATAAGACCATCACCTCTTTGCCTTATCATAACAGGCTTTTACCACATTTGCTTCAAGAGTAGAAGAGTACAAAATTTCTCATAAAGGTGAGCAACCCTGTAAACCTGATACATTTTGCTTATTGACATACTATATTCAGCTAGGTGTTTACCAAATCCCCTAGTCCCGGTTGGTGTTTCCAATCTAGGAAAATGGGGTAAATGTACTAAGAGGAGGGCAACAGATTTCAAGGATAATAGCCTCAAATAAAAGCAGGAGCAATATAGATCATATTCTGAGACGTTTATCATCTTTAACCTTCAGGCTTTTTGTTTTCAGACCATTCAAGAACCCTGGTTTGGCTAGATATATAGACAGATTCCCAGTTTTGTCTACACATGTGTCAATGATAGCTTTTGTTGCCAGCAACTCGGCAAAATTGACTAGTGTCACAGAACAATCATCTTCTATTGAAAAAATTTAAATTCTGACCTATGACTGCCCTTTAATGTCTGCAGACACAATTAATGTTGTTTTGAATGTTGAGTATACCAGTGCATGACATTACTTAGCAGTTACACATGTAGACAGAGTTCTTATGGTCTTGCACCCACATTTCCCAGCCATTCCTACTCAGTAGAATGGGTAGTCTATCATGCCCTTCAGTTTGGTATCTCTCACTTCTTTACTAATATTTATTTTTATTTATTATGTATTTATTATTTATTCACTTTTTGAGAAAGAGAGAGCATGTGTGAGTGAGGGAGGGGCAGAGGGGAGGGGGACAGAGTATCTGAAGTGGGCTCTGTGCTGACAGCAGCCAGCCCGGTGTGAGGCTTGAACTCATGAACTATGAGATCATGACCTGAGCCTAAGTTGGAAGCTTAACTGACTGAGCCACCCAGGTGCCCCTTCACTTCCTTATTAAAGGAACATATTTGAGGCATGCCACCATTAAGCTACAAGCACAGAGAAAGCCTTAATTTGTCAAGCAATTTATTTGCTATGTATATGTTAGAGT
This sequence comes from Lynx canadensis, assembly GCF_007474595.2. Taxonomy (NCBI): domain Eukaryota; kingdom Metazoa; phylum Chordata; class Mammalia; order Carnivora; family Felidae; genus Lynx; species Lynx canadensis. The sequence goes on along the minus strand of NC_044307.1, from coordinate 52,633,803 downwards.
GATATGTTACATATCACTGATATGTCCCTTTTGCTCCCCTCAGTCACCAACATTTAGTTGAGTAAGAGAAAAGAATCTGTGGCACTGAAATTATTTTATGAATACTACACTTCTGTCAAGTAAAAGCTGTCATCACACATGGCGATTCCTACTGGGTACAGGAAGAATGAGCAGTTTGAAGAGGCCCCCACAGATTCTGATATGCTGTCACGGTGGGATGAGGCTGGAAATGCCTCATTGTCTTCCAATCCCTCCACCCCACTGAAAGGCAATGATCTAAAGACAGAAATTCGGGGCACCTGGGTGGTTCAGTAGGTTGACTTTCCAGCTCTTGGTTTTGGCTCAGGTCGTTATCTCACAGTTGTGTGAGTTTGAGCCTCTCATGGGCTCTGTGCTGACAATGCAGAGTCTGCCTGGGATTGGGATCTTCTCTTCCCTCTCTATGCCCCTCTGTGCCCCCCACCCCCACTTGGTTTTCTCAGTCTCTCTCAAATAAACTTTAAAAAAAAGATAAATTCTATGCTCTTGCTTTCAAGTCATGCCTTGTAATAATTTGCATGAGGATACTAAAAGCTGCAAAGCCCATTAAGCTGAAGTATGCTGTAATAATTATTGCATTAATAACTTTATGTACATAATTACATTTTGCACATAAATGTAACTGTTCACAAAATTTTAGCCAATTTTAAATGTGAAACTGCATTGTATAATCTGTAAACTATTTATCATGGAATAAATGACATCACGGTATAAAATAAAAAAACCTGTTTCATACACAGGTTTTATTTTTGCTTATTTTTTACCTGAATGATTTCATTTTATTAGGATTAAAAAGTGTGCTCTGGGTCACTTGGTCCCTGGAGCTCAACTTATCTTCAGTCACCAATATCCGAGAATAAACACTTGAAAAGCATTCAGTCGAACAATTTCCCTTAGCTGTGAAACTAAGTGGACACTGACAGAACAAAGTAGAGTGCTGAAGTATTAGGTATGACAAAAGACAAAATGTGTATTTTGATTCAGGCACAGAGTTGCTGCATTTACTACTATATCCTAAAATCACAGTGTAAAATAATCTTTGCTTGTGATTTTTTTTTTTAATGTTTACTTTTGAGAGAGAGAGAGACAGAGCATGAGTAGGGGAGGGGCAGAGAGAAAGGGGGACGCAGAATCTGAAGTAGCCTGCAGGCTCTGAGCTGTCAGGACAGAGCCTGACACAGGGTTTGAACCCACAAACCGTGAGATCATGATCTGAGCTGAAGTCGGACACTCAACCTACTGTGCCACCCAGGTGCCCCTCTTTGCTTGTGATTTTTAAAATACCTAAAAGAGAGATGTCAGGGAAAACCTGCCACTTCTTCTTCCACTAACATAAATGATGTACATAATAATGTCTGCTTAAAATAATAATAAGGCCTTCCTAACTGCTGCTTTCTCAACTTATACCACTAATTTTGGATTTCATAACAAATCACAACTTTTTCTATCAATTTTATTTAAGAAACATGCTAGGTATTTACCATGGGCTAGGAATTTTAAAGTATACAAGACAAAGGTCCTTTCTCAAGGACTTCAAAGTCTAGTTGGAGAAACAGAGGCATAAACAAAGATGTGAATCACAGCATGAGTAAGAACTACAAAGATGTGCATGGGAGCAAGGAAGATAATACTGGACTAAGGTGGGAAGTTCAGGAAATGCTTAGTAGAGAAGACATATTAATTAAAACTTGAAGGTTAAGGAGAAATCAGTAGGAAGGAACACTGCAGGAGAACAGATAAGAGGTTCCCAAAACGATGTAGGCAAGAGACCACGCAAGCCCAAAGTAGAGCAGACGGCACTGGGGACAGAGCAGATAAAACCCATTTGGCATGTGTTGGTGAGAGAATCCACAGGTCTTGATAAAGATTTTAAATGGGAGGAAAGGAAGGTATATGGGAGACGGAGGAGTTAAAAACTGATTGCAAGTTTACTATTTTGAATGCACAGTAAGATCGCGATACCATTACCCTACTCAGAACATATAAATACAGTATCTGATTTGAAAGAAGGGTAAAGATAAAGAGTTGAGGAAGTAATAAGTCTGGGGTACATGAGGCACTCAGGAGGAGATGTCCAGAAGACAGTGATTGTGAACTAGTGATCGGCAGCAATTTGTTCTTTCTGCTTTGGTCCCAATTCTCAACAAGTAACAAATGACCTACAAGGCCAGCCATCTCCATGTCTGAGTTTCCACAAAGGATAATGAGAACCCAAACCTGCTTCACACCTGAACACAGCTAGTGATGAGTCTCCAGAGGATTCCTATTATTCCCACACAGTCTTGGGAGTTGGCAGAGAATTCTTTTCTGAGCTAGAGGCGTCGTGGGAGGAGAAGAGCAACTGAGGGCACCAAGAGGCCAGTTTGAATGTTCCAGAAGCTTCTTGATCATCTCAGGCATTAACTCCCACGGGATATACAGAGAAAGTTATGTTGGTTCCTTGGAAACGCTACTCAAGAAAAAAACAAACGTAGCTGAACATCCAAAGGGGTAGGAAGATGGTAACTTTAGCCACTCTAAGAAAGGCCAACCTGAGTAGAGTAAGGAAAAGTGTGTAGGTGATATCCTGATTTTGGAAATGTCTCTTAATTCTCTGTAAAAATATATAGTAGTTCAGATATTTTTTCTTATTCAGGTCTTCTCTTTGGTACAAATAATTGATTGTTTAACTTGACTGTGCTGTAACACTGAAATCCCTGAAACTTTAAGGTTGGCTGATTTGGAAAATAATACAGGCATTATTTCTATTTTATACATGCCTAACCCCTATCTGCTGGCCAAAAGCATTGCTGACTGTGAAGGGAGCTGTTCAATTCTTCTGTTAGATAGCTTCATGTTACTTCCATGCCTTTATTCTCACATTATCCTCCTAGTCCAGAAAAAAAGAGTTGCTAAGAAGTTCCAGAATATAAATCTACCACACAGAAGCTTAAACACTCTGACCTGAATTTGACACCTAACTTAGCAGTTAGGTTTTGTGTTCTTTTGCATTTTTCCAGACATCTGCAGAACATTTCAGATGGAAATTATTAGGATTTCTGCCAAAAGTTCTAAGAAAATTTCCTTAACCCTCTGCCCCTATATTCTATTCAGGGAGAATACAATATTATGTAAGTAAATGTCAAAAATTTTAACTTTATTTAAGCAGCTTTCTATTTATAATATCTAAACTACTGAGAATACACACAGTGATGTAATCAAGACTTTCACTATTAGCAAGATTATTATTTTAGATTAACCATGGTACCCAGAGCTGTATCCCATCTGTGGTTTCCCTACTTTCCAGATGTCATTGTTGTTTTCCGCTGGGCCTCATGGTGGGTCATTGCCACACCAGTGCAGCAGGAGAATTAGCAGGTAAGGCTGTTCCAGGTCTGTTAGAAGGAAGTAAGTAGTCTAAAGGGTCTCAGGGAGAGGACATGGGAAGGAATGGATGCAGTGTTAAGTAGAAAAATATATGAAGTATTAACAACAACACAGAAGACTCACGTGAAAAAAATCCACAGACAACTTTTACTTAAATACTAGGACGGTGTCAAATGTATTTTTATATTATTTTGCATTCCTATTTTTTCCATCTGACCTCTAAGAATCTAGGCTTGACCATAATATTCCATTATGTTTAATTTTTAACAAATATGATTGATTTTTATCAAAGGAGTTCCTTCTAAGGATTTTGGCTAACATATATACACTCAAACCAGGTACGTTTTCCTGATAGTTGTAGAAATGTGACTCTAAGCACCAAAAGAATTTTGTTGTTTTTAAGTGAAAAACATTCTTATATATGGAATAATCTTCCCTGACTTGTCAAGCATAGTAGACTGAAATTAGTTCAAATCTGGAATTATTTAAAGGTACCCTAAGACAATGACAATTTAAAAACTTGTTGATGGTGCCAACCACTGTATTCTAGAGCCTTAACTGCTATGCCCATGGTCATCTTTTGTATGCTTTGAACAGTTTTTCTCTTGCTATCAAGGTGTCAAACTAACCTTTCCTTTTCTTATTAGTATGGCTCCTTGTATTCTAATTTAATAGTTGTAATCTGATCTAGGCTGGGAAAGATTAGGGAGTTTGTGTGGAAAATAAAGGTAAATAGGTCTGGAGGAGGACCCAGAGGCATGCTGCACCAAAACGTTGCTTTTTGTCCTATATTGGCTGTTTCAGGACTGGCACTGATTTCTTGCTTCCTTGCATTGTTCTAGCATAAACAGGCAGTCTGTTTCCAAGTCTGGAAAGGTAGCAATTAGGTGTATACTTTCAGTTTAGGCAATCAATAAGGTGTTTTAACCAATGATTTTTAAAAATCTGTGCTATATTATTGATTATATGGGTTTTAAAACCCATTTTTCCTGGGGCATCTGGGTGCCTCAGTCAGTTAGGTATCGAACTGTTGATTTCAGCTCAGGTCACGATCTCACAGTTCATGAGACTCTGCCCTTGTGTTAGGCTCTGTGCTGACAACATGGAGTCTGCTTAGGATTCTCTCTCTCCCTCTCTCTCTGCCCTCCCCTGCTCATGCAGGGGGTCTCTCTCTCTCAAAATAAAGAAACATTAAAAAAAAACAAAACACATTTTCCTAATTTAGTTAAAGTGTCTCTCAATAGAAACAACCATTATACACAATCCATACAACCCACACAAAGTAAAAACTGTGAACATGAACCTTACATGCTTACTTTCAGAATATGTGTTGCCTTGGTATGTGTGTATTAAAACTCTCAGGTGAAACAACTATGTTCGAACACATACTGCTTGTGAAAGTAAAAGCCAGAACCGCAAACTGGCAGTATCTGAGGATAGAAAAGATACACAAATATAAAAAGAAACATGCAAGTCTAAAAGAAGTACAAAGACGTATAATAGAATTTTATGCAAGGCTAAAATGAGGACTGAAGGGGCCTTGACATCTTTACCATCCCAATAATACGCTTGTTCCAGTCAAACCAAAACTTGTTCTCTCCAGCTCAAGAGTGGTCCTTTCTTCAATAGCTCCTTGTAATGCTCATTCTCATTGCTCCAGTACTTGTATATTATTGTCGTTACTGTTTTTCCCACATCCCTTCTGAGTTACAAAGTCTACAACCATACAGTATTTGTAAACCCTCCGGCAATACGTCAGAGACAGGTTCCAGTCTTCGATCTCCTAGGTGTATCAGCTATTAATCCTGGTCAAATGACTTAACTTCCTGAAATCTCAGTTTCTTTTTCTGAAAAATGGGAATAAAACACCCTACAGTGTTTTCAAGGATTAAATGAAATACTCTTTTAGGCACGTAGCACCATACCTGCACATAGTAAAAGTTAAGTTGGTAAATTCAAAGTCAGGCAGCCTGGATCCAGAGCCCATGCTCAAAACCATTGCCTTGAGCTGCCACATATACTTGTATTTGGAAGCTTTTCTCTGAAAGGCATAATACCAGATTTGTCCCTGCTGATTTCTAAGCCTTTTCTGGCCAAACAAAGCCACTCTCCACTAGAATCCTAAATTCCAAGGGCTGTATCCTTGCCAATATGTCATCTACTAAAACTTCAGGAAGAAGCTTTGTGTTATATTCCAGTCAAAAACAAAAATGTTAATTCTAATAACAGATGGTTGAGGACAAACCCCTGTAGAGTTCTGTGTGTTACGTTCCCTAAGATGACACATATTCTTAATTAAAATCACTTCAAGTATGTTCTCTCAAATATAGGACACCTGCATAAACCAGATTATATCTGTCCATTTCCTTGAGATACGTGTTTTTTATTGGCAGACATCACACACATATGTTAAGTTGCACAAAGTAGCTTGTATTTCCCCAATTTACCTAGGAGACTGTCATCCTAAACAAAATCAAGAGAATCATCAGAAACCAATAGACTATGTGTACCATCTGACCACTATTCTATGAGGAAAAAAAAAAAATGGTGCTAGGACTTGGGAGTTTGCAAGCTGTTGGTAGATCCATTGCTTCCTGAGTTTAGATATGGAATGTTCGGGACAGCCATTTAAAGCAATGGACACCACAGTCATAGAAAGCCACTGGCTGCATGTACTACAGAATTAATGTGATTAGGGAGCAAAAGACACACTGTTAAATATGAGCCTAGAAAGAACTCTTCTCCCTCACCCTTAAACTAACCCTCTACAAAATAAATGTCCAAATTGAAAGAAGAGTTTTCTTCATGAAATAATTAAAGAGTACTGTTCTCTGACCACCATAAAACATACTGATTCAGGTTAAAATAAGATGACAAAAAACCAATTATACTTTAGCACTTGTAACACTTCAAGTGATTAGATTGTCAAATCACTTCTAAAATGGAGAAGTAGGAAGACTATAGTCATAAAATATTGAGGCGTCACACATAAAAATGTCCATTATAAAGTACTTTTGAGATTCCTTTTTATATTTCTGCTTATAAATGTTATCAAAGGAGAATTTTGGTGCTAAACTTTTGAAGGTTTTTTTATAAAAAAGAATCACTTCCCATCTATATCACTTGTTCAAGTATTCAATCTTAGATTTAATTTAGAAATTGGCTCTTTATGTAACTTGTAACTTGATTTACTATAATCACAACATTTTAATTGGTTCATGGGTGTTGACATACAACATAACTGGAAATATAAAAAACTTAAGATGCTGAGACCATCTTTTAAGAACTTCCAGGTGATGGTAAACATTCACATCTAGAATCTCCCAGGACGTAAAGTGTTAAGTTACTGAAGTGATAAAGAAATTTGGCTCCTATATTCACATAGTTATTAGACAGCTCACACTTGTAAAGCAATCTGCCCTAACACACCAAAGTATAAAGTTTATTGACAAATAATTACAATACAAATAGACAGTGGCAAGGAACATGTCAGTGGTATAAATGAAGAGAATTCTAAGGAGGAATCTCATCTCACCAGTAGAGATCAGGCTTCCTGTATTAGTTACCTATCTCTGCATAGCAAATTGCCCCCCAAATTCAGTGGCTTAAAATAACAAACATTTATTATCGCACCGTTTTATGTGAGAAAAATTTGAGAGAAGCGTAACTAGATAGTTCTGACTCAGAGTCAAGGTTGTGGTCATCTGGAATTGGCTGGGAAGTAGTATCTTGCTCCCAAGAGGCTTTATTTACAAACAGGCCTGTTGGTATGAGGTCTTATTTCCTCACCCATGGGCTTCCCCCTGGTGTCCTCAAGTCACAGAAGCTGGCTTCCCCAGAGAAAGTAATTAAAAGAGAGTAAGAAATAAGCATTATGTCTCTTATAATCTGGTCAAACCATCACTTCTGCTATGCTTTTCATCACAAGGGAGTCACTAAGTCCATTCTACACAAACTGGAGGTGTAAGATGAGAGAGAGATGAATGAAATGTGATGCCAAAGTATTTGGGCCTCGGTGTCAGAACGCGATGACACCTTTCCCAGAGAGAAGATAGCAGGGAGAGTACAGTGACGCTCAGAAGCTTCTAGCTGCTATTTTGGACACATTGAGTGTGAAAGTTCCGTGGGCCAAGGAGGTAAAGATGCTGAACTGTCAGCTAGAATGAAAGGCCAGCGTTCAGAAGACAGGCCACATCAGACTTGTAAACAGCACTGGTGGCTGAAGGTGTGGAAGTTGAAAGCAGCACTAAGGAATAAAATGCAGAGAGAGGACATGAGCACAAAAACCTCTTCAACATTCACTTCCAGGAAACATTAAGAAACAATGGTTAGAAGTACCGGAAAAGGATGAAGAGAGAATTATCTCAGAAACTGGTGGCAAGAGAATTAAGAGTGGACACTACTGACAGTAAAACAGAAGAAACTGAGGGTTATTAAAAGGTTGCCAGGGCGCCTGGGTGGCTCAGTCGGTTAAGTGTCCGACTTCGGCTCAGGTTATGATCTCACAGTCCGTGAGTTTGAGCCCACGTCGGGCTCTGTGCAGACAGCTCAGAGCCTGGAGCCTGTTTCAGATTCTGTGTCTCCCTCTCTCTGACCCTCCCCCGTTCATGCTCTGTCTCTCTCTGTCTCAAAAATAAATGTTAAAAAAAAAAAAAAAGAAAGAAAAAAAAAAAAAAAAAAAAAAAAAAAAAAAAAAAAAAAAAAAAAAAAAAGAAAGAAAAAAAAAAAAAAAGGTTGCCAGTGTGTCTCAGGGGACAACAGTGACATATAAGGCACCAGGTTTGGAGAAGAATGAAACAGAAATCCAGACTGCAGAAATGGGAGGAAAGAAAAATAAGGAAATACACTTGATGGAAACTATTTCTTAAGGAAGTATAATGCTTAAAAAGTAAGAGATAAAAAATGGTAGAAGATAGCAGGATGGAGGCAAGTTTTTTTTTGTTTTTTTTTTCAAAAAAAAAAAAAAAAAACACCCAAAAAATGGGCGCCTAGGTGGCTCAGTCGGTTGAGCATCCGACTTCAGCTCAAGTGATGATCTGACGGCTTGAGAGTTCGAGCCCGCGTTGGGCTCTGTGCTGACAGCTCAGAGCCTGGAGCCTGCTTAGGATTCTGTGTCTCCTTCTCTCTTACCCCTCTCCCACTCATGCTCTGTCTCTCTCTTCTCAAAATAAATAAAAATATTTTAAAAAATTAAAAAAAAAAAACCAGACAGCCAAGTGAGACATGAAAAGATGTTCAATATCACTCATCATCAAGGAAATGCAAACCAAAACCACAATGAGATATCACTTCACATCTGTTAGAATGGCTAGAATCAAAAAGACAAGAAATAACAAGTGTTGGCAAGGATGTGGAGAAAAAGGAACCTTCGTGTACTTGGTGGAAATGTAAATTGGTATTATCACTGTGGAAAACAGTATGGAGGTTCCTCAAAAAAATAAAAATAGAAATACCATATGATCCAATCATTCCAATACTGGGTGTTTATCCAAAGAAAATGGCAACACTAATTTGAAAAGATATATGCACCCCTATATTTTTGGCAGCATTATTTACAATAGCCACGTATAAGGTGAATGGATAAAGAAAATGTGAGATATAATATATATATGTTGTATATTATTATATATGTATAATTATTATATATTATGTGTATTATATATATAAAATATATATTATATACTCTATGTTATTATCTATATATATGTTAGATATATTCTCTATATATTATATATAGAATATATGAATATATAAATTATATGTTATATAATTGTATATAATATCTATAATTAAAGATTTATATATAATATCTATATCTATCTATCTAGAGAGAGAGAGAGAGAGAAGGGGGGTAATTACTGACCCATAGAAAAAATTGAGATGTTGCCATTTGTGACAACATGGATGCACCTAGAGGATATTATGTCCAGTGAAATAAATTAGAGAAAGACAAATACCATATGAAGTTACCTTTATGTGGAATCTAAGCACAAAACAAATAGACACAAAGCAGAATCAGACTTATATCAGACCTACAGAGAACAAACTGATGGTTGGGGTGGGGGAATTGGCAAAATGGGTATAACGGGTGTGAGATACAGTTTCCGGTTATGGAATGAACAAGTCACGGGAATAAAAGGCACAGCATAGGGAATGTAGTCAATGATACCACAACAGTGTTGTATGGTGTCAGATGGGAACTCACTTGGGGCGAGCATAGCAAAACATATAAAGTCATTGAATCACCATGTTGTACACCTGAAACTAATCTAACATCAACTAGAGTAACAAACAAACAAAAAATCAAAGTAATAGAATTGCAGGGGTGGGGGTCAGGATCACAGATTTTTCTTTTTCCTCTGAAGAAAACAGATCAGAAGAGAGGGTAGCATTTGAGGCGAAAAAGCTGAAAATGCAAAGGAATTCACCTGGAAAACGCCCAATTGGGAAGGAAGCTGTGGGGATTTTATCAAAGCAGCCCTTGGCATTTGAGGAGAACAAAATTGTTCAGGCCAGTTTTAAATGTTAAGCCCCAGGATAAACGTGTAGCTTTTAAAAGTTGTTCTATCACAGTTTCTTCTAATAGGACTACATGAGTTGAATATATTGTTACATAGATTACAACAACCTGTAGCAGTTTCTTCAGTAGTAACCAGGAGAAAAATGGACCTTTTTTTACTTCTGATGTTGGGAGAATTTCACGTGAGTAACACATGAGTGCATTCTTTGGGGCACATTTCCTGAAATATTATTTTTAAATAATTGTTTGGCCTCTCAATTTCTTTGATCTTACCTTTAAAAATAAAACAGTGTGTATGTACACATTTATGTGAAACTAAGTTCTGGGAAATCTGTGACTTTGAGCTCTAGGGATTTTGCTACTGTGAAACTATGTAAATAAATCCTAAAAGCTACACTGATTCAATCAGAATGGGTCTACTTGTACAAAAACATGAAATGGCAGCTGACAGGGCAATCTTCTATTTTAGTAATGAGCCGCATGGTTTTTTAAATTGGTTTGTTAACTGAAATAAACTATTTGGAATATAACTTCCAAAGAGAAAAGGTTAGTATACTTGGCTCAATGAATACATTTACTGTTTGAATGTGGCAAATGTTTTTGAAAAAAAAAAGAGGAAATAAACATACACTTGAAAAAAAATTAATATTGCACTTTCCCAAACTCATGTTTCCTAGAATACAACTGTGAAGAACATAATGCTATAAAATTCTTGTTTTTGGTTTCATTCAAGGTTCTTTGTTTTCATCTACATGTTTTTGTTTAAAAAATAAGCTTAACTGCAACAGTTAAAATAGTTATATATATATATATATATATATATATATAATATATGTAATAAAGAAGTTATATATATATAACACGTATATGTGTGTGTATTATATACACACACACTTATAAACTTATATGATATAATAAAGTTATATATAAACTTATGTAAAGTTATATATATAAACTTTATTAAAATTATATATGTATATGACATTTATGATACATGGAGTTATTTTTTTTTAAGGCTTTAAACCTAGGAGAACTTAAATCCTATGAAACTTCCCAAACAGTTAAACATTTGTAAGTGTGTTTCAAGGACTTGCAGGTCTCTAATTTGAAACATGGGAAACTGGAAGTCTGTACATATACCTTCATAAGTACACATGGATGTCTATTCTTACATAGATAGCATATATGTGCACACATTCTCACATGTATATTATTTTTCAACAGTATTTTATTTTATTTATTTTATTTTTATTTTTCCTAACGTTTATTCATTTTTTGAGAGACAGAGTGAGAGTGGGAGTGGGCAGGGGCAGAGAGAGAGGGAGACAGAATCCGAAGCAGGCTCCAGGCTCTGAGCTGTCAGCACAGAGCCAGACGTGGGGCTCAAACTCACAAACCACAAGATCATGACCTGAGGCGAAGTCGAACACTTAACTGACGGAGCCACTCAGGCACCCTGTTTTTGAGTAATATTTTAAACAAAATAATTTATCATTTGTAGGTTATACAGACAGAATTTCATTGGGAAAATGCTTAAAATAATGAGTTTCATGACTTGTACTGCACAGAAAAATGTTGAAAAAGTAAGGCATGAGAAGGAAAAATAAGATACAGGATGGTTTCCTTTTATAAAAATGTTGGAAATGCTCAAAATAAGAGTAAAATAAAACTAGCCTTTAACTGAATGAGTAATACCTGTAGTTTAGTACTAGATATAAATTTTAAATATTTTTCTAAACATTCAAATAGTGATAGCTTATTTGTTTTTATTTTAAGCTCCTTTAATATCTTTTATGTTTTTTTTCTTATATTCACATACAGATTTTGTGATACTTAATCATACTAATGCATTCAAAATATAATAAAAGGGACTTATCTAATACAAGACAATGGTAGTTTTATGGGACCAACTCTCCTACTGGATATAATAAGCTCTGGGAAAAAATAATAAGGGAGCCAGGATTTGTGGGGCCAAGATCATAGATGGAAGAGAAATAACAAGGTAAAACAAATTTCTTCTTCCAGTTTTTCATCTAACACTTTTTCACATTTGCCAATTCAGAGCAAGCCACTGATGCCAAACAGTAATTTATGGTGAAGACCTTTCAGCAATCTCATAGGGATAGAGAAAACACACAAACAAAACTGGAGTCCAGTACCACAAAGGTAAAAAGGACTTGACAAACCTCTAATCAAGGAGCAAAGGGAATCACAATAAACTGAACTCAAAATTCCTTATGGTACTGCCCTTAAGACATTTGCCACATCTTAAATTTTTCACTGAATAAAAGGATGAGAAACCAAAGGAAAACTGATAAGAGGGGGAGAAGTCTTAAAAAACTTTATGAACATCACATTGGAGTTTGGATTCTTCTAGGAAAGAGGCTCCCAGAAGTATTATCCTAGCGGTAATTGAAAACTGAAGATAGATCACTATTCTACAAGACTAGATCTCAGCCTCATTATATTTCAAGCCCTAGCTGGAAGAAGGGAATCTAACCTTGCTCTAGCTATCAATCCAAAGAAAACTAAATCCTCTGTAAAGGAGATGATCTCTACAATTTTTTATACTAAATATCCAGCATTCAATCAAAAACTCCCAAGCATGTGAGAGGACAGAACCAAATGACCAAACACCAAGAGAAAAATAAATGTAGAAGTAGACCTGCAGGTGATCTGGATATTAGTATTATCATAAACATACTTTAAAATAACTTATTTAGGCATTCAAGAATCATATGACTGAAAAATACCAATTCCAAAACTAAGAACTCAACAGACAAGTTTAAGAGTAAATTATACTTAAATGTAGGATTAGTGACTTAAAGCTAGCTATACAGAAATTATCCAGAATGAAGCAGAGAAAATTATAGAAATTACAAAAATGAATATGAAATTTATATGGGATGTTTTAAATAAAGAAACAAAGATGTATATTATACTTCTAATTAGAATTCCTAAGAGAAGAGGAGAAATAGAGTAAGACAGAAGCAATATTTGAAGAGATGCTAGCTGAGATATTTCCAAAAGAGCAGGAATATTTTAAGATAAAGACTTAAGAAGCTTTAATATGTCCAGGGGCACCTGGGTGGCTCAGTAAGTAGAGTGTCTGACTTTGGCTCAGGTCATGATCTCATGGTTTGTGAGTTCAAGCCCTGCATCGGGCTCTCTGCTGTAGGGTCTCTGCATAGACCCTGCTTCAGATCCTCTGTCCCTTCTCTCTCTGTGCCTCCCCTGCTTGTCTCTCTCTCTCTCTCAAAAATAAATAAAAGCATTAAAAAAAAAAAGAAGCTTTACTATGTCCAAGAGGGAAAAAAATTGAAAAATAAGTACTCATATAGTTACATCATATGAAAGCTACTGAAAATGAGAGGAAAAGAAAATCTTAAAATCAGACACAGAAAAAAATACATTATCTTTAAATAAATAACATTAAAGGTCAGTTGACTTTATAATTGAAATGAGTCTGTTAAGGGGCACCTAGGGTGCCTCAGTTGGTTAATCATCCAGACTCTTGATTTCAGCTCAGGTCATGATCTCATGGTTCATGAGCTCGAGCCCCTCAACGGGCTCTGCACTGACAGTACAGAGCATGCTTGAGATTCTCTCTCCCTCTCTCTCTTTCTGCCCCTCCTCTCTCTCTCTCTCTCTCCCCCTCCCTCAAATAAAATTAAAAAAAAAAATCCACAGTAAGTACTATTCATATTTCATGTTATATTTAACATTGTAATGGAAGACATAGCAATAAAATAAGGTAACCAAAAACTATGAAAATTATATGAGAAAATAAAACTAACATTATTTACAGATATGATGGCATATCTACAAAATTTCCAATCTACTAGATGACTATGTGAATTTATCAAATAAATGGACTCAAGTCAAAATACAAAAAAAAAAAAATGTATTTCTATATATTAGCAAAGAAGATAAAAAATTAAAACAAAAGCAATTATTTTTAGAGAGAAACAGCATGAATGCATGAATGGGGGAAAGGTGCAGAGGGAGGGAGAGAGAGAGAGAGAGAATCCATGTTGAGTGTGGAGCTTGATGCAGGGCTCGATCCCACAACCCTGGGATCATGACCTAAGCTAAAAACAAGAGTCAGACACTCAACCAACAGAGTCACCCACGTGCCCCAGAACAAAAAAAATTAAGGTATCATTTCTAATAGGATGAAAAATACTAAATAACCCACAAAAAAAAACAAACAAATGATGCATGGGAGTTATATACAGTAAACTACAGAATCTCACTGAGAGAAACTAATAACTAAAAAAATGGAAGAACATACCTTGTTCATGGATAGGAAGATTCAATATTGTAAAGCCCAAATCTGTTCAAACTGTTCTATGTAATGTCAATGCAAATCTTAGATTTTTTTTTTGTAATTGACAAGATGGTTTTTAAATTCCTACAGAAGAACAGAGGATTTAGAATAGCAAGGGCAATAATAAAGAAAAACAAAACCAGAGGACTTACACTACACAGAGGTGTTTGCTATAAAGGTATGGTAATAACTAAAATACTGTGGTCTTGGCACAAGGAGAGAAAATAGATCAACAGAGCAGAGCCCAGAAATATACCAGTGTATAAGTGGTTACTTGATTTATAGCAATAATGGCATTGCAGTAAAACATGGAAGGGATGATTTGTCAATTAAAGTTGCAGGGTCAACTAGATCTTCATACAAACATTAACTTGGACTCCAACCTCATATCATACACATAAATCAACGCTAGAAGGATCTGTACACCCAAATATAAAAGATAAAACTTCTAACAGCCAACAAATCTTAGGGTAGGCAAATATTTCCCCCAAGAAACACCAAAATAGCTAATCTTAAAAGATTAACAAATTAGGCTACATTAAAATTAAGAACTTTCATTTATCAAAAAAATACCATTACCAGGGTAAAAAAGTAAACCACAGAAGATATTTGCAATACATGTATCTAACAAGAATTCATATCCAAAAAAGAAAAAAAAATTATTACAAATCAATTTAAAAAAAGTAATGCTGTATTGTGACAGATGGTGACTACACTTATGCTGAGTATTGTGCAACACAGAACTACTGAATCAATATGCTATACACTTGAAACTAATAACTCTGTATGCTAATTAAATTTCAATTAAAAGTGAATCTAATCTTAAAAAGAAAACTAGTTTAAAAAAAGGAGAAAGAAAAGAATGAGAATCCCAAGCCCTATGACAGAATGGAGACTATATCTCACCTAAAATCAAAGGACAATTACAAAGGTGACAATATCATAGGAGGTGACTAATTAAAGTCTGGCAAGAGAAATGATCAGGGCTCAAATAAGTAAAATCTAACATGGATTTTTAAAAATTGAATAGGAGGCAAAAAGAAAAAAAAAAAAAAAACTATAGAAAAGGGGGCTCCAAATAGGGGAATAATCATTACAAAATTAAGAAGGAATAAGCTACCATGGAAAGACCAGAAAATGGCAATTCAATAACACCAGAGTTTGTGGCACCTGGGTGGTTCAGTCAGTTAAGTGCCCAACTCTTGATTTCAGCCCAGGTCATGATCTCACAGTTCATGAGTTCGAGCCCCTCATCGGGCTTGATGGTGCAGAGACTGCTTGGGATAATGTCTCCCTCTTTCTCTGCCCCTTCCCTGCTCACTCTCTCTCTCTCTCTCTCTCAAAATAAATAAACATTAAAAAAAATTTTTTTAGGGGCGCCCGGGTGGCTCAGTCGGTTGAGCATCCGACTTCGGCTCAGGTCATGGTCTCGCGGTTTGTGAGTTCGAGCCCCGCATCGGGCTCTGTGCTGACAGCTCGGAGCCTGGAGCCTGCTTCAGATTCTGTGTCTCTGTTGTCTCTCTCTGCCCTTCCCCCACTAGTGCTCTGTCTCTCTATCAAAAATAAATAAAATGTAAAAAAATAAATAAAATAAATATTTTTTAATAACACCAGAGTTTAACGTGACTAATGGAAGGAGGAAGGAGATAAAGCACAAAGGATTCATGAAGAGCCTCTTTCATATATAAAAGTTCATATATGCCATGCTTATTGAGTTGGACTCTATCTGGTAGATCATCAGGGATCAACTGTAACAGTACCTGCACAAGGGTGGTTGCATATTCAGTTGGTTTGCATGATAGCAACATGAAATAGTCTTCTAGAGGTAATACTGATGAGTCTATTAGAGGTAATTTGAGCCCTGCCTGGGCCCCCTGCCTGGGCTCAAATATCAGCATTGCCATTTCCTACTTCTAAATCCTAGTGTAAATTATTTAACCTCTTTGTTCCTCACCCCTGAAAGGAGCTATTGGAAATATGTTAATACATACAAAGAGCCTAGAACACTGCCTGGCATATACCACTCAATAAACATTAGATGTCATTAATGTGGTGAAGAAATTTACTTCTCCTCCCCAGCAGAGAAGCAACAAAATAAAAGTCTGGTAATGGAAATCTAGAAGCTGAATACCATCTACCCAAATATTTACCAATCGGTTGGGTGACTGTGGACTTTAAGACTTACTTAATTTCCAACTGCCCATTTGTCAAAAGAGTACATAGCCACAAACCCCAGTTCTTTTTATTTTTTTTTCCAACAACTGTTCCAGAATTTCAGCAGGCTTCAATATGACTACTACCACACAGACAATGCTTTTTTTCCCCCATGATTATGGATTTTCCGGTAGCCCCTACTGGATTGATATTTAACCAAATGGCTAAATATCACATTTGCTTTTCACATTTATTCACTTGTTTAAAATAGTTGTTTGAATTCTTAAGGGGTAAATTGAAAGGTGATTATTAGTAAGAAATTAATACAGACCAAAGGAAAGTTTTGGTTTGTGAAAGAAAATGTATAGTTACTGTTTTCTGCT
Source organism: Lynx canadensis (assembly GCF_007474595.2). Lineage (NCBI taxonomy): Eukaryota > Metazoa > Chordata > Mammalia > Carnivora > Felidae > Lynx > Lynx canadensis. Next base: position 52,617,011 of record NC_044307.1, on the reverse strand, counting down.
TTTAAAGCTTCACAAATCAACTAATTATTGAGTGTCTAATGATTAGACAGAAAGTTATGAAGCTTTGTTCTTTCCTAAAGGAATATTACCATGAGACTCTCATCATGTCAGGACTGGTGTATCAAGGAATGGTAGAAGGGATGAGGGTGGGTGGGGGTAGCAGGGATCTGGTCTCCCTGCAGCAAGGTCTGCTCTGATGAGGAGCAGTATGTTACCACTGGCACTGTTTACAATTGCCAGCATGTAATAAAAAGCAGACTGTCTTTCAGTGAATCCTTTTTAAATTCCCTGGAGATAATGAACTTCCTTATTACCTGCATCCAGGGCAGGCAACTCCCACTGTTGCTGTTTTCTTAAGCCATTGCTTATCAGTACAGGAAATCAATTATTTTATTATGGGAAAAATCCTAAGTGAAAAAAAATAGGAGGCAAATTTTTATACATAATTTCAAGCATGATTTCAAGTATGTTACCTATAAACATTCTATTTCAGAGATCTATATAAGCATTAAAATGCACACACGCACGCGTGCGCGCACACACACACACACACCTGTGTGCCCATGGATTTCTCTATCCATCTATTTACCTTACAGAGAAGAACATTTCTAAATTTTATTTCCTTAACTATTTCCTGTATTCTTCTATGTTTTCTATAAGGAATACCTGTACTCTGGTAATAAGAAAAAATATACCATTTTTAAATACATTTATTGATCTAGTAAGCTGTGTTTGCCATAAATATTTTGAAGGTATTTTATTTATATCAAAATTTTTCTGCTTTGAAACTTTAGGAAATGCCTCCATAATCTGCTAATACCTAAAAGTAAAAAGGTGGGGGAAAAATTCAGATCCTTTATAATACATAGGTCACTCACATAATGTTCATACACCTACAGCATTTTATCAATATATCTCTATGAATCTGTTAGCACAGCTTCCAAATATTAATACTATAAACCACTTGAAGTGTTTCCTTTTCCATTTATATGACATAACAGTGTCTTACATATAGCAGGGATTCAATAGGTACGTACAGATTTAAATTATGCATATACAGTAAACTTTTTGAATTAAAAAAAAATTTAACGTTTTATTTATTTTTGAGAGAGAGAGACAGAGTGTGAGTGGGGGCGGGGCAGAGAGGAAGGGAGACACACAGAATCCAAAACAGGCTCCAGGCTTCAAGCTGGCAGCATAGAACTTGGGGCTCAAACCACAAACCACAAGATCATGACCTGAGCTAAAGTCTGACACTTAACTGTCTGAGCCCCCAGGCACCCCCAGGTAAAGTTTTTGTCAAAAATACATTTTGACTTAAAATCTGTAATTAAGACATTTAAATAGTAGCTTTAAGACACTTTGGGGCACCTGGGTGGCTCAGTCGGCTAAGCGTCCGACTTCGGCTCAGGTCATGATCTCGCGATTCATGAGTTCGAGCCCCGCGTCAGGCTCTGTGCTGACAGTTCAGAGCCTGAAGCCTGCTTCGGATTTTGTGCCTCCCTCTTTCTCTGCCCCTCCCCTGTTCATGCTCTGTCTCTCTCGGTCTCAAAAATAAATAAAACATTAAAAAAAATTTTTTTAAAAAGACACTTCAAAATCACCTTCCTATAGATACAGAATTAAGTAGTTCTATTTTTCTATTCTAGAAGAGAACAGTACATATTTTCACTTCAGAAAGACATCTTGTTTTATGTTGAATTTTAGTCTGCCTCAAGTTATTGTTAGCCTGTTGGTGAGCATTATCCCAGCATATTACAAGCTGTTTATATTTTCCTCTTTGTTTTAACTAACCAACTAAATGTTACGATGTCCGAGGCCAGGTTTCCTGGCATCACTGACTTACTCAAAAACATTTCATGACTTCCTACCAGCAAATCCACTGAACTGGTTTGAAAGATCTCCACAATTTGAGGTCAACGGACCTCTCCCACCAACCCCTGATTTCCTTTTTTCAAACCTACTCTACTGGCCCCACACTCCCTACTGTCTGAAAATGCCAAATTTATTCACCTAAACAACCAATGAAAAAAGTGACTTCCCAAGGGACATCTTCCCAGCAACTCTCCCTTTCGCTCACCTGACACAGTATATGAGAGTGGCTAAACCATTGCCTTTGGGAGGTTCCACTTCTCAGCAGGTTATTTAAGCTCCTGCTTTCCCAGGTCAGAGTCAGGAGCCAGCCAGTCTTATCTCTTGCTCCTTATTTATCTACTTCTTTGTATCCTAATCTTATCTAAGTTACTTTCCATCCCTCAAATGTGCCCTCTGAATCAGGACTGATCTCCAAGTCCAGTCTCTCTGTGTTTAGATTCAAATGTGAACCTGAATCTCCACTCAGAGATGTCTGTAGGTCTTGGTGGTGAGGTTACTTGTTAACCATCCTGGGAAAGTGGTGAAAACAGTAACTTTGAGGCCTCTGTAACTTGGTCTCTTTGCTTCCTGATTCCAACTCTCTGATGAGTTACACTGACTTCAAATGACAATGCCATCATTCTAATTGCTCAGGCCAAAAACTTTGGAGTAATTTTGTATTCTTTAACTTATTTCACACCCCTGTCTTTAAAATATATCCAAAAATCTAACCATCACGGCTGCCATCTGACCAACTAAGATATCATCTCACAGTTGAATTATTTTAAAAGCCTCTGATACTTATTCTTAAGCCCTATAGTCAACTTTCACTAATGCAGCCAGATGTACTCTTTAAAATAGAGCATTTTTGAAAATGACTGTGTCTCTTTTGCTCAAAATTCTCCAGTGGTTCCCCATTTTACATAAAGCATAAACCAAGATCCTCATAATGTCTCATGAGTACCTCCATGTTACTTCTCTAAACTCACCTACTCACCTACTCATCTCCCCTTTGTTTTCTTGGGTCCAGCAGTTGGCATCTTTACTGGCATCCTCTAACAAATAGGAAGCCATCTTCCTGGCCTATAGCTTACCCTGTATCTAGCCTGCTCTGCCCTAAATAGATGGATGGCTCATTTCCTCTTTCCTCAAAAGTCACTTTTTGATGAGGCCTACTCTGAACACCCTATTTAAAATGCAGAATAAAAGCCACCACCACTCTAAATCCTTCTTACCCAACCATATTTGTGTTTTGTTTTCTTTTTCTTCATAGCACTCCTCATTTCTTATGCTTATTATCTACCTCATTTGTATGTAAGCTCCATTCAAAGGCAGGATTTCTTATGTACTTTACACTCATATGTATGTACCCATAGAATTTAGAACAGTACCTGACATGCAGTAGGCATTAAATGTTTGCTTGAATGAATGAACATCCTGCCATATTTTTTACCTATAAGGTTGGCCAAAGACTGACCCCTTATAGTTGAAGCCTGAAGGGGCCAAAGGACAACTTCATTATCACACTGCCCTTTTCTCACTTCTTCAGATTTCCCCTGCATTTGAACTCAAGAGAACCCATTTCTTTTTCGTGCCTCCTGATGGAGTCTGCATTCTAGGTGCTACATCTCATCAAGCTATCATAACCTTCTGTCAATGGCAGGTACGTTATTTTGACTTCTAATAGCAATCCCAGAAAGGCTTTTGTATGTGGTTCATTTAGAAACCAGTGCTTCCACATCTCCACCAATTGGTCTTAATCCTAGACCCTCTCAATCATATCTTCTGATACCTCCATTTAGAAATGGCCTGTCACCACTACTTTCCAATTATGATCACTTTGGATCATTACCACTCTCTAGAGTGATACCTCTCACAAAAAAGCAGATTATCCATCAGTAAAATATAGACGATAAAAAGTACATAATTCACAGGGTGGTTGTGAAGATCAATTTAAGGTAATGCATGTAAAGTGCTTAACACAGTGCCTGGCACGTAAGTGCTAAATAAATAACAGCTATTACTGTTACTAGATTACATAACATAAATCTATTACTCAAAATCAGATCCTTGTTTCAGTCCTGATGATAAAAGCCAACAATTTCTTTTGAGATAATTTGAAGAGTAACTAATTTAAAAAAAGATAATTAATATAAAGGTATACACTATATGATGAATCTGTGGCAACTATAAAAAAGCAGGCAGAATCCTTAGGTACAAAATGTTAATCTGGTGTTACAGCCCTCACCATCTCAAAGGCTCCTGCAGGAAACCCCCATTACATTTTACATTTCATTAGAAGGACAGATAAGTAAAGGACAGTTATATCCTCTTATTCTTATGAAAGTTAACTTTTGATAAGATACCTCAATGTGCACTTCAAGTCCCAGGTTTATCTCATTTAGCCATGAGCAACACTTCACTCGTCACATTTCTAGCTTGGTTCTAAAGGGATCTGAGTTTGTAAGATTCTACAATTCTATCCTTTTTGGAATTTAGGTGTTATTTAAACATTAGGAAAACTGGTATCTTAGGGACATAATGTGTTATGGTGACCATTAGCTTAGCCACTCCAACAAACTACTAAAAGTGTGTTGTCAGGAAAATATTACACGTTTCAGTAACTACATATGTATTTAGTTTTTATTTTAATCCTGTGACAGGAAGGAAAATGACTAAACGGAAATGATCATAAAAATAAGCATCTACTTCAGAGATCCCAGAATACACAGAACCTAATGTTAATAATTGTACTTCAAAGTTCAATACAGATTGTACATACCACATGCAATCTGTACAGGAACTTTCTCATGGATTACTTTGAAGGGGAAAACAACCAGCAAACAAACAAAAAAAAACCCCAAACAAACAAACAAACAAAAACAGAGCACCAAAGGGCAATAATTGAGTAGAGAAAACAGTCTTAAAAATATTTCCCCATGGGGCACCTGGGTGGCTCAGTTGGTTAAGCATCGGACTCTTGGTTTCAGCTCAGGTCACGATCTCAGGGTTCCTGAGTTCAAGCCCTTCATTGGGTTCTATGGTGACAGTGCAGAGCCTGCTTGGGATTCTCTATCTCCCTCTCTCTCTCTGCTCCTCCCCTGCTCATGCTCACCCTCACTCTCACTCTCTCTCTCAAAAATAAATAAACTTATTTTTTTCCCCTGAGAAGTCAAATGCACTTTGAAATAAGTCAAATTTTATACTGTTCCCCTCCAAATATTAATGGAGATAATACGTTAATATATCAAGACAGAGTTTCTGATAAATTTATTACCCCCTGTTAAGTTTTTCTAATTTTTCTTATTAAAAGCTAAATTCTTTCTTAAGTTGCCAATTTTCAAATGAAAATCTGTTAAAAAATCATGGTGATCTTTAGATTTCACCTGATAACACAGTGTCTGATAAAACATCTAAAAAGACTAATTAATAATATTCCTTATCAATTTTGAATTATATCAGAAATATTCAGCAAGTGATACTATCTCATGAACTCAGTTACTTAAACCAACTTTGACATCAAATGACAGTTCTATAATAAATATAAACTTTAAAAGTTACAAAATCTTGTTCTTGTTCATAAATATGAAACCCTTGTATAATGCCTTTCTTTAAAAATCTAATAAAATTGGGGTACCTGAATGGCTCAGTCAGCTAAGCATCTGACTCAGTTTCAGCCAGGTCATAATCTAATGGTCGTGAGATTGAGCCTTGCGTGGAGCCCTGCACCCAGCTAGGTGTTGGGAGTAGAGCCTACTGAAGACTCTCTCTCTTCCCCTCCCCCCTCGCTCCCACTCTCTCTCTTAAAAAAAAAAAATCTAATAAAATTATCACTTTAAAATTCTAGATGAAAATGGAATGATTTTTTCCCCTTGATCTATAGTAATATGTCCCCCTCTCACCCCCCCCTCCTTAGGTTTTCACCAGAGTGCTATCTCTTTTCAAGGTTTCAGATTTTAGGTGAGAAAGGATAATTTAGAATTTTTTCTTCAACAACTTTCTATAAAAAAAGGATACCTTCTTTGCACATTCTGAAGCTGGCTTCGTATACGTCTTATTTTCAAATATATTTACATTGAGTCAATATTACCTCTTAATCAATATTAAGCAAACATTGGGAAAATGTTGTATTGCTCTACAGCTGATGTGGTATGCATAATCATTATAATCATTATAATCATTTTAATACCTCAGAGATGGGTTTAAGTCTTTTTAGGAAACCTTTTCATGAAGAGTTAATAATCCTAGCTGGCATTCCTAGTAACACACTATCTCATTGGATATCAACTTGGTCAAATGTTGCTCTCACTTTAGAACAAATGGCCAAATCCAATGATACAAAATAAGAGGAGAGAGAGAGACGGAGAGGAGAGAGAGAGAGAGAAGAGAGGATAACAGGAGAGGAGGGAAAAAGGAGAAAAAGAGGAGACAGAGAGAGAGGCAGAGATGAGAAAGGATAAATAAAAAAATAGAAAAAGAGATGTAAAGATAGAAGAGAGAAAAGAGAGGGACATATATAAAAAGATATAAGAGATATATAGGAGGTATATAAAATACACATATATATTTATATTAGATATTATACATTATATTATATATATGTATATAAAACATATTTTTTTAAATAAAGGCCTGGAATATGTAGTAAGAGGAGGAGGAGGTGATGGAAAAACGAGGAGGAATCAACAGCACACATACGTTTACATGCATGGTATGTGTCATGTTAGACATGTCAACTACTTCATTCCATCCTCACAAGGATCCTAGGAGTATAAGCATCTCCCTTTCACAGATGGGAAAATAAAATTTAGAGAGGTTATAGTATAATACCTAATACAAACAGCTGTTTGAGTTGAGATTCAAACCAGCCCTAACTGACTCCAAGATTCAGAGTCTTCATACCATTCCATGAACCTCTTAAAGAAGAGCATTATTTAAAGGAAACAATCAATAAAACTAAAAGGCAACTGATGGAATGGGAGAAGATATTTGCAAATGACATCAGATAAAGGGTTAGTACCCAAAATCTATAAAGAACTGACCAAACCCAACACCCAAAATCAAATAATCCAGTGAAGAAATGGGCAGAAGACATGAATAGACACTTTTCCAAAGAAGACATCAAGATGGCCAACTGACACAAGAAAAATTGCTCAACATCACTCATCATCAGGGAAATACAAATCAAAACCATACTGAGACACCACCTCACCCCCGTCAGAAGGGCTAAAATTAACAACTCAGGAAACAACAGATGCTGGCGAGGATGTGGAGAAACGGGGACCCTCTTGCACTGTTGGTGGGAATGCAAACTAGTGCAGCCGCTCTGGAAAACAGTGTGGAGACTTCTCAAAAAATTAAAAATAGAACTACCCTATGACCCAGAAATAGCACTACTACGAATTTATCCGAAGGATACAGGAGTGCTGATATATAGGGGCACATGTACCCCCACTGTTTACAGCAGCACTTTCAACAACAGCCAAATTATGGAAAGAGTCTAAATGTCCATCTGATGAGTGGATAAAGAAGATGTGGTTTATATATACAATGGAATACTACTTGGCATTGTGAAAGAATGAAATCCTGCCATTTTTAGCAACATGGATGGAACTGGAGAGTATTATGCTAAGTGAAATAAGTCAATCAGAGAAAGACATCATATGTTTTCACTCATATGTGGAACTTGAGAAACTTAACAGAAGACCATGGGGGAAGGGAAGGGGAAAAAAAAAATTATAGAGAGGGAAGGAGGCAAACCATAAGAGACTCTTAAATACACAGAACAAACTGAGGGTTGATGGGGTGGGGCGGGGGGAAAATGGGTGATGGGCATTGAGGAGGGCACCTGTTGGGATGAGCACTGCATGTTGTATGTAAGCAATGAGACATGGGAATCTACCCTCAAAACCAAGAGCACACTGTATACACTGTATGTTAGCCAACTTGACAATAAATTTTATTAAAATCAACTTAGTTTAATTTAATTAAAAAAAAGAATTATTTGAATTTGGGTAATTTAAAGAGAGTAGAGGGGAATGAAACAGAGAGAGAGAGAGAGAGAGAGAGAGAATGAGAGAGAGAAGCTGCAGCTTTATGTCTATAAAAGTTTTCAAGTCAACTGAGGAAGCCTGAAACTTGATCTTACAATAAGGTCAGAGTCCCTATATAGTGTCTTCTTTCCTCTCTCCTCTCCCTTAAGTAACTGTGTTAAGGAGCGCCTGGGTCACTCAGTAGATTAAGCGTCTGACTTGGGCCCAGGCCATGACCTCATGGCTCATGAGTTCCAGCCCTGCATCAGGCTCTGTGCTAACAGTGTGGAGCCTGGAGCCTGCTTCAGATTCTGTGTCTCCCTCTCTCTGCCCCTCCCCTGCTTGTGCTCTGTCTCTCTCTCTCAAAAATAAAAAAAAAATAAAAAAAACTTAAAAAAAAATAAGTAACCGTCTTAAAAATTGTATACTTAATATCATCAGAGCTATTACTAATAGTAAGAGAAGGGAGTGAGTGAATGAAATGAGAAGAATGGGGAGTTTGTTTTCTTCCTGTATAGCTCCAGGAGCTTAAAGAGTATTCCCATTCAGAGATAGCAATGGTTAGTATAGCAAGGTCTGTGCAATTTTAATAAGATATCTCTCTCTCCCACACATACATACACATATACATACACATACAAGGTTGTATTGTTATATTATATTATATATTATACATCATTCATATATAAACATGTAATGCATTTTATTTAGGGAAGAGGTATTCAAATTAATGTCACAAGATCGAAACATGTCATTAAATCTAAGCAAAACACATTTCCTGGAAATAATTTTGACTCAAATTCAAAGCATGAAAGTATTCACAGTAAGAGTTGTAATAAGAATGGCAAAGAGGAAAGTCTTAAAAAAAAATTGGGAACATTAGGACAGTGATGATCCTAGCCTAATAAAGGCATTGATAAATAGATCCATATCACTCAGCTGGGCAGGATATGATCACAAAGTCATACAGATGGAAGTGACACACTATGACACAATTAAAATTATTCATATAATGAACTAATTCAGCAAGGAGTATAACATATTGAAATAATCTTGAATTGGTAAGCGCTATCAGAGATGTGGACAAGAATATTAGAATGAAATCTTGCCATTTGCAAAATTGTGGATGGAACTAGTGTTTTATGCTAAGTGAAATAAGTCAGAAAAAGACAAATATGTGATTTCACTCATATGTGGAATTTAAGAAACAAAACATATGAACATAGGGGAAATTAAAGAAAAAAGTAAAATAAGATAACAACAGAGGCGTGGCAAACCATAAGAGACTGTTGAATACAGAGAACAAAGGGAGGGTTGCAGGAGGGGAGATACGGGGATGGGCTAAATGGGTGATGGGCATTAACAAGGGCACTTGTTGGGATGAGCACTGGATGTTATATGTAAGTGATGAATCACGCAATTCTATTCCTGAAACCAGACCTACACTGTATGCTAACCAACTTGAATTTAAATAAACAACGACAAAACACTAAAAGGCTTTGCTTCATGTCTTTCACTAAATAAATGAAGTTACCTGAGGAGGTGCAATGACTTGTTCAATCTCTAACTAGTTAGTGGTAGACCCCTGATAAAAGAGCCTCTAGTCTAGTACTGCTTTTATAATGCCAGGCAAATCCCAGGAAAAGCCCCATCCTCTGTTCACCTTTCCATTTGTGGCCATGGGCCAATTGGTGGTTAAAGTTTCTAGGCATTACTAATAGCTCCCCAGGCCATAACAGCCACACCCAACAACAGTGAGTCAGGAAGGAACCAAGACTTAAGAGAGGCAGTACAGAACACCTCAGGTACTACTCTGCCCTAATTCTCACTAGACTCTTGCTTACGTGTCTTCCTGAGTCCCTATTTCACAAGAGTAAGATTCACACGTCACAGAAGAAGCTAGCCTAGAATAAGAAAACAGATACAAACAGCATTCTGGTTAAGCATTCACATATCAGGAATTATAACTTTATGAATATCCACCACTGGGTTGGCTAGAAGAAAAATGACTTTAATGAAAGATAGCTTTTTAAAGTAATTAGAGAGGATGCTTTCATAAGAGGTGTTCACAGTAATTAGGAATACATACATATATCATCTTGGGAACACCTCTTGAGAGACAAGTAATTACCTGGGAAAAGTCTTGCTAGACGCTATCAGACTTTATAAAGTCAACCCAAATGTAATTATGGCAAGCGCACAGGGAAAACTAAGAAGGAGTTAGAGAAAAGAGCCAGTAAATGAAAATATGGCCCCTTTAGGGCACAAGTAAGAAGTTACCTATAACTAGATTTTCCCAGAGGAAGATTCTCTAATAAGAAAATAAGCAGACATACAAAGAAAAAAAACAAACAAAAGGAAAGAAAAAAAGAAAACAAAACAAAAAAAACCTCTTTACAACTTCTAAGTGACAACTGGCAAAAATAAAATGAATAAAAACAAATCTATGGATTTTTAAAATAGTATAAAGAGTATATTCTGCTTATCAAAGTAGAATGATTCAGAGTCTGTGTTACTTTAGATAGAAACAAGAACACGTAAATTAGTGAAGTTTAAAAACAAGATACTTCCAGTAAAGATGGATATGATATGGTATCATTTTTATTTCCATTCTCAAAGGACTAGAAAGTTAATTTGGTGGTCAGACTTCTAATGCTTGGACCTCTAAGAAAAATGCTTTTGGATTCTTTCCATTATTTTAAGATTGTCCCATAATATGACCTTTATTTTCATAATACCTTATGTCAACTGCAAACAGAACAATGAAAATGGACTGAAATTCTTCTCTGAGATCACTTCGTCGGTTCTGCTTTGCGGGTTCCTAACCCTACTTGTTTGGCCTCATATCTCAACAGTTGTATAATGTTGATTACCTAAAGAATCTGCCTGAGAAATGTGAAGGCAAGAAAATTTGTTCTATTCATCAAAATATACATTATTCAAACATTTAATGAAAAAAAAATCCTCTTCATAATGCCATGACAATTCATTGAGAGTTATCTAATAAAGAGAATATATCTTCTGAAAACAGTTTGAAAACAGGAAGTTGATCCTGAAATTTAAAGAGCTCCCATTCATTCTGAAATTATAAGAAACTAACTTATATCTGCTGAGTAAATGAAAGCCATAAAAGCCATAAAAACCACAATTAATCTACAAAGCAATGTGTTCTGATAAGCTTTCACTTTAAAATAATATTTGTTCTTATTTAACAATTTTTTCACAAGACCTTGTCTGGTATGGGCTAAACAGTGTAACGTTTTGTAAAAATGGGGTCAATAATTCTTTTCTGGAGTACTTCAAAAATCCTTAAATAGACATTGTGGCACATGAAGATATTTCCAAAAGACTGGAGAAATATACATTACATACATACATAGACCACTTGACCTCAATATTTAATGCATCTGAGCTGAAATTAAAATGTTCTCCAATGCTTTTGGAAAACAAAATAACACAAAACAAAACTCTAAGTTATCTGGTATGATTTATATTCAATTGCTATATACTCAATTTACAAGGTTTAAATAATTCTCTTTGAATTTAGCTTGGATATGTATACACAAAATCAAATACAGGCACAATTCTTTCTTATATCATGACATTTTGACTTTGTGGAAGAGAAGCAGAACATTAGATCACTGTTTTACAGTATGGACTTCAAGATCCTCATCTTGCCATTGCAAGTGGGAATTCCCAGCAGACAATGAGCAAGCAGAGGATATTACTTTTAGAGGCTCACTAAATAAATAGCTGTCACATTAGAAAGAAAAATACAACAGTCATGACTACGTTCAGTTTCCAATGAATGCTAAGCAAAAAACTCATGGTATCTCCTGACTCATTTTGCATCACAGAAATGCAATGCTCCAAAGGAAACCAGCTGTGGTGTAGGCTGATGGATTCATAACTACTAAGTTTACCGTAATAATATTAATCTTCACTGATGTATCAATTTTCAATTATTATTATAGTTCAAAAATACACTGTCTCCCTAAACAGAAATTAGCAAATGCTATAGTACAAGATATTTGTTATTTTACCTTTATAAGGATTCATCTATATTCTTGACTTTCCTTCTGCTGTTTTACAAAACACAATTGTATAATGCGTCCACAGAGCATAGGATAGTACAGTTTTAAAAATACCCATAGTAAATTGAACTCACAGTCCAATTCATTCAATAAATTTGGACCCCTACCACACACCTGATTTGTGTAGCTAATTTTAGCAAATGGGATAGATTAGTACTTTCTTTAATGTAATACTGCTAAGTTCATGGCTAAAAGTCAGATTGTTTGAATTCAAAAGGTTGGGGGTGAAAAAAATCCCCTTACTTTTGCAAAGCCTACATTTGACATTAGCCTCAGAACATCATGTCTCCCTGACATGATTGCGAGGCTTTTAGTTGCCTGTCTTGCAAACTACAATGTCATTGTGGATTTCAAGGGTCTTCTATTTCTGTACTTCATAAAAGCAAGCTTTTGAAGCATTTCTGGGTCTTGTTGACATGAAATAAAGCCATGTCATGTATGTGTGGATGCTCGGGTTCCTCTTAGGTCACATTTCTATGTTACATGGTATCAGTAAATAAGAAATAGACACTTTATAGCAAAAAATATTAATTCTTTATCCATTCATTTCAAAACTCTAGGCTGAGTTAAATGAACAGCTTAGGAAATTTTGTTATAATCTCAAAATTTTCTCTGATTGTACTGAGTACCTAGAAAATACTCAATAACTTTTATTTGATTGATTAAAAGAGAATGTCTACAGTTTAATTCAAGCTCTAAAATAGAATTTCTGAGATTTATAAGCCAATATAAATATTTAATAAAGAGCACAGAGGCCCTAAAATGCTAAGCACCTCAGGATCTAACTTCAGAATTTTACATTATCATGCCTGACTTCATACTGTTTCCACAAAAGTGAGGTAATAAATAAGTACATCTATGGTTTATTTAAAAGTATAAACTATATCTACAGCAAGAATTGGCCTCAGTCCTTTTGAGTACAAAACAAATTTCAACTGATTTACGAAAAACACATTAAGGAAAATCGAAGTGCCTTGAACTCAATGTGTCCCATCCCATTCCCAGTCCACGCGGGCAGAAGAAGGTGGACGTACAGTACGAAGAGAAGGAAATCTGCACCTAGAACAGGATCCCAACACCACTCTGTTAAATATACACAAGATATGGGAAGTACAATCCTCCCATGTATTTGTATTCACAGGTATATTTCCTGAGAATAACAGGCATGGTCCAGACATATAGAGATCCCTTTAACATTCATATTTGTTATACTACTTTGATGCTTTTCCACGTTTCATATTTTTCATTTAGAGTGGAATGAGTAAGTCACAGGGATGAAAGGTACAACATAGGAAAGCAGTCAATGGTATTTTAATAGTGTTGTATGGTGACAGATGGTAACTGCACTAGTGGTGATCACCACATAAGGTATAGACTTGGTGAATCACTATGTTGCACACCTGAAACAATGTAACATTGTATGTCAACTATACTTCAATTTAAAAAAGTTTCACTGAAAAACAATTTCATTTAGAAACGGAAAAGATTACCTTTCTTGCTTCTTTTATCATCTTCCGAATAGTTTCCTTAATTGTAAGTAAGTGTGCTCTTGGTGGATGAAAGAGGAGGTCTATATGGGTACCGCCTAAGAGTCCGGGCATCACATACGGCCAGCCTAAGTCAAGATTTGGAGCTTCCACGTCAGACTCAATGGGCCAGTAAGTCCCTGAAGATGAGGTATCATCATAGGAGTTATCAGTACCATATGTTGTACTTTGTGCAACTTTCTGGACATTTTTCAAAATATAATTAATTTCTTCTTCAGCTAGAAAGTCTGATACTCGTTCCTTGGCAAGAAATTCTTGGTATGCTTCTAACCCATGTTCGATCAGTGCATCAATGGCTACTCGATACCATTCCTTGTAGTGAGGCTCAATGTAATTGTCTGATTTACACTCATCATTCAGTGAGGACAACATTGACGAGGTTTCCATGCTCGCGAGCGTTTGACAACCAGCACTTTCAAACACTTTCAAATGTCCATTTGTGCAGTGACGAGAGGTATCTGGGTGTTTAAAAAGAAAGAAATGAAGATCAGTTAGAATTCTGTAACGAAATGTTTTATGACCCACATCAATCATTATTTTTACATTTACTCATTTCCACTACCAGTAGCTCAATAGGACATACATGTCACGACCAAAGTGGCATTAATTGCACCATAATTCACAGATGTATTACAAATGAGCTAAACAGATTTCCATTTATTTATTTATTTATTTATTCATTTATTTATTTATTTATTAACATTTATTCATTTTTGAGAATGAGAGAGACAGAGTGTGAGTGGGGGAGAAGCAGAGAAGAGTGGAAGACACAGAATCAGAAGCAGGCTCCAGGCTCTGAGCTGTCAGCATAGAGCCCAACGCAGGGCTCGAACCCATGAACTGCAAGATCATGACCTGATCTGAAGTTGGACACTTAACCAACTGGGCCACCCAGGCGCCCCCAGATTTCCTTTTATAGGCCACTAGTTGATTACTCTTTTCCAAGGTACCTTTACTTTCAATTTCTCACCTAAGGAAATACACCTTCTTTTCAATGACATCCAGAAAGATCACCCTTCTTAACTTTAATCTGGGACTACATATGGTCGTTTGTTTCTTTAAGTTTTCTTGATTTTGGTTTTACAATTTTTTTTAATAGAATACAATCAGTACCTGTCCATCCATTAATAGAAGCTTTTACTAAGTACTTGTTATGCATATAATCCCATACTAAAAATATAAAAAGCATGAAACACTTGCCTTCCAGAAATGTATGAGTTAGCTGAAGAGGCAAAATGAAACATACACACAAATCTATTATCACTTTGAACAAAGCCATATATTGCTAAGGACCAAAATGAGTACTGCTTGTAGTCAATGCTTTCACATAAAAGCAAGTAGATATCAATGTGGAATAAACAAGCTATGGATAGCCCTGTGCAGGACGCAGGCTTCAGGTGAACCTGGGGTGATGAGTAAGAATATGATCAGGCGGCAAGAAGGAGCATTTTAATCCCACACAAGAGTGAAAAACGTAACAAAAGCACAAAACAGGCATGAGCTTGGTATATTCATGAGCTAGTTAAAAAAAAAAAAAAAAAAAAAAAAAAAGTTGGTCTGCTGGAAAGTATGCTCCTTTCACTAGAAGTAGGAGATAAATTTGAATAGACACGATGCAGCCAGGTGGAGGGACACAGATTCCTGTGATTCAATAAAACCAGTGTTTAAAACAATTAGTCTGGCAGTATTAGGGACTTGAGAGACAACTAGCTAGGTCTTTCAGTGTTCAAACACCCAGTGAAGAAGTGACAATATTTCTGAGCTGATTCAAAGTAAGAACTCCTGAGATTAGATGCTTTGACAGCATTTAGGTGATAAAGAAATTTAAGATATCAAAGATAATTCAGGGATTTCTCTTAGGAATCCAAATCTGCCTAACCAAGCTCATACCCCAGCCCTCTCAACGCTCACAAACTGTCATTCATTCACTGCATAAGATACCTAACTAGACTTTCTCTCAAATAAGGGCCTTTCTAATCTTTTGAAGCCATGCTCTCCATTGTGCAGATTCAAACAAAATAAAGTTCTAGGATGTGCTACAAGCACTAAAGGGCTAATTTGACCAAAAACATCTTTGTTAAGGGCCCTGTCTTAATTTAAAATTCTCCACTTAACCCAGCCTTTTCAGACTCAGGACTACCGAAACTCAAATCTGATTTGGGAGGATAACCCATAAAGCCATAACCATTTATTAACTCCTTAGCTCAAAAGATATAACAAGTCACTAATCAGAGAGACAGTTGTGAAGGAATGGAAAATAGTGCCACAAGTTTTGCTTAAAGGGTGGAGGGATCAGAAAATAATCAACACAAAGGCAGAACTAAAGAAGAAAGAAGATTATAGGGTCCACTTGGCTCTTTTAGTGGAGACAATCCTGTCCCCTAGGCTCAAAATTTTTACCAACAAAGCCTAAAAGGATAGAAAACCTACAGGTTAAATCTGATACAAGAAAAAAAAAAAAAAAAAAAAAAAAAAAAAGAACATGTTTACACTACTGGCATGTGGTACGTAGAGGCCAGGGATAATGTTAAACATACTTCTTGGATACACAGGACGGCCACCTGCATTAAAAGATTATGTGGCCCAAAATGTCAATGGTGCCAAGGTTGAGAAATCTTCATCAAGCTGCTCGCTTAATGTGCCTGGTATCACACTACGAATTTATGACCTTTCTGATGTTCATTAAGGTTCTTTTCTGTACATGATACTAGACTCATTTTTAACAAAAAAAATAGGCTTTTATTTTCTTCATAGAATCAATCCATTTGATTAAAGTGTATTTCCCTAAGGTTTAGTGAGTTGTGGTTTTCATTTGACAATTCCAGTCCATGAAGGGACAGGCATCCAGTGATCACATGAAAATTACATCTATTATTTGTAATTGTTTAAGATAGTAGTTAACTACTGGTTTGTAACAATTTTAAATTTCCTTAGCACTTATTTCCTAAAGTTTTTAACTTTTGAATTCCTGTAATGTGATGGTAAACACTATAATTATCTACTTGGAAGTTAAAATGAATAACAATGCTTGAAAACACTGTATTGATTTCTGAGCTTTACCTACGTAAATATATACTCTGCAACTATAAAAAATTCATTCTTCAGCTATGGGTAAACTGAGAAATCATATGGGGTGCCTGGGTGGCGCAGTCGGTTAAGTGTCCGACTTCAGCCAGGTCACGATCTCGCGGTCCGTGAGTTCGAGCCCCGCGTCAGGCTCTGGGCTGATGGCTCAGAGCCTGGAGCCTGTTTCCGATTCTGTGTCTCCTTCTCTCTCTGCCCCTCCCCCGTTCATGCTCTGTCTCTCTCTGTCCCAAAAATAAATAAACGTTGAAAAAAAAAAATTTTAAACTGAGAAATCATAGAGATCAAAAGGACCATGAAAGCAAAATAAAACCATAAAGACACAGATGAAAAGTTAATTATGAGGGGAAAAAAAAAAACAAATGAAGATTAAAAAAAAAAAAAGGAAAACATTGTGGGGCTAATTAAATAGGAATGCCAGATACAATGCAGAAAAAGACATCATAGAAAAAATGCAACAGCTAAGAGCACTGAAATTGAGTTAATATGTAAAAGAATTAAGATAAAAAAAATAAATATGCTTGGGGCACCTGGGTGGCTCAGTCAGTTAAGCGTCTGACTCTTAAATTTCAGCTCAGGTCATAACCTCACAGTTTGTGAGATTGAGCCTCATGTCTGGCTCTGTGCTGACAACGTGGAGCCTGCTTAGGATTCTCTCTCCCTCTCTCTTTCTGCCCCTTTCTCGCTTGCACATGGGCACACTTTCTCTTTCTCTCTCAAAATAAATAAACATGAAAATGTTTTTTAAATAAAATAAAAATATGCTTGATGTTGTCCTGCTAGAGAAGCTATGCTTTCTAACCACTGTCTAGAGATACACAATTATCACAAAAGCTGTATACAAGGGATAATTGTGAGGAACCATTTATAAACAAATTTTAAGGGAAGATAGTAAGGTAATGGCACTTGCATAAATGGGTACTGCAATAAAATAGCACTTGTATTTAGTTATAGACTTAATACGGCACTCTCAGGAGTTTAATCACTGAACATTTTAAGGGTTTAATTTGAGGACAAAATTAATTGGGTATGTCTTTAAACATGCAAAGGTGTATTATTTTATTAATAACCATTAAAACTCCTAGAAACTATATAAACATATGTAATAGAGTTAATGAGTAGAGAAAAATAAAATTTCACCGTGATATAAAAGCTAAACAGATCAGTAGGCTCATGTGCTAGTTAAGTGACTCATTCCAAAAAAAACAAGCTTATAAAATATGGGATTCAAAACCATGCCTCAAAAGCATTACAAATTCATTTGATACTGAGTCTTTGGTATCATTCATGGAAAGTATAAATTCCAAATGTTAAATCTGTAAATACAAAGGACATAAAACAAGATAGTGAACACTAGACTTCAATTCATGGGCTACTCTGGAAAACACTTCAGTAGTTTCACTATAAAATTAAATATGTAAATGGCATACTTGTTTATGGTTTCTGATCTGAGAAGATTCATTGGGAAAGACTTGTGAAATAACAGGTCAATGGAAAAACGCTCCAAGGAGAAATTATAACTTCCTTAGATCACAAATAGTCCAAGGTTATGATTAGCAATGTGCAAGCAGGTGACCCAAAGTCAAGACTTTGAAACCCATACAAAAAGGGGAGTGCCTGAGGGGCTCAGTTGGTTAAGTGTCCCAACTCTTGGTTTCAGCTCAGGTTTTGATCTCATGGTTTGTGGATGCATGCCTCCTGTTGGGCTACGCACTGAGAGTGCATAGCCTGCTTGAGATTCTCTCCCTTTCTCTCCCTCTCCCTCTTCCTCTCCCTCTCTCTCTGCCCCTCTCTTGCTCCTGTGCTCTCTCTCCCTCTCTCAAAATAAACAAACTTAAAAAACTACAAAAAGGATCACAGCTGCTGTCGTCTCTGAGGTCCATTTTCCAACTTCTGTCTTAGGCTGTTTCTATTCAACTACTGAATGCTTTTATGGGTTAAATATGTCCCCCAACAAAGTATGTTGAAGTCGAAGGCCTTGGTCCCAGTGGAATGTGATCTAATTTGGAAATAGGGTCTTCTTTGCAAATGTAATCAAGTTAAGATGAGATCATATTTAATTAGGGTGGGGCCTAACCCAATATGACTGGTGCCCTTATAAGGAGAGTGACACAAACAAATAATCAGGGAGAATTCCAAGTGACTACAGAAGCAGAGACTGAAACGCTGAGGATTACTGGCAACACTAGAGCTCAGAGAAAGGCATGGAACAGATTCTTCCCTAGAACCTTAAGAGAGAACACTGTCCTAGTAACACCTTGATTTGGAACGGTTAGCCTCCAGAACGATGAGAAAATAAATTCCATTGTTTTAAGCCAAAATTTGTGATATTTTGTTATAGTGGCACCAAGAAGCTAATACAAATGCATATAAAAATCATCTTTATTTTTAAACCTTAAAAATTTTAAATAGAGATACTTAAGAAATTTAAAAAAAATAATTTACCATCCAGAAATGATTTCAAGCACTTTTTTTTCTAGCTTATGTGATGATATAAAACTAGGTCTCTGACACACTTTAAGGTTGAACAAATTTATTAAAGAACATTTGATAGTCTTTCAAATATTGACAAAAAAGCTCGATCAACCTTTTTTTGGGGAGGGGATAAGTGACTTTATATGTCAAAATACCTACCTAGAGAATATGATAAAATGCTTCATTAAAGAGTATTTCAGAACACCTCTGCTTTATAAAATCATAATCCATGGTCCACAATAGTTAAAAATTATAGATCTCTTTTTCCTTTGAATTTTTACCTGTCAAGATTGTCTTTGATTTTGAATTTGATTACCAGAAATTTAAGATGACAATTAAAACATTAAAGAAGGTACTATTAAATTAAAAATTTACTATAATATTCAAGCTGCCAAGTGCAATTTGATATCAAATTGTGGCATCCTAACTTATTAAAAATTTCTCAGCTGGCTTTATAATCATACAACAAAATGGTCCATTAGCACAGATTACAGTCTTCCACAGGGTATGCTTTTCAGGAGGCCAAGGACTACACAAACATATAGCACACTCAGTCACGGGGGTCTGGATGCAAATATCTCCAGGTGTAGATCACAAACAGAATCATCTATGTTATCAGACTTATGAAAAGGAAACTAAATATCTCTAATCCATCTTATAAATCCCAAATAAAAATTCAATTTGCTCAATAGCTAAACATTTATTCATTTCTTTTCATTGGGTGATGGTCTGAAAATATTGCTTTATCAGATTAACTCAAAAAACACCCATTATTCAAGGGGTGCCTGAGTGGCTCAGTCGGTTAAGCGTCCAATTTCAGCTCAGGTCATGATCTTGAAGTTCATGAGTTGGAGCCCCGCGTGGGGTTCTGTGCTGAAAGCTTGGAGCCTGGAGCCTGCTTTCGATTCTGTGTTTCCCTCTCTCTCTGTCCCTCCCTCACTTGTGCTCTGTCTCTCTGTCTCTGTCTCTCAAAAATAAATAAAAACTAAAAAAAAAAAAAAAAAAAAAAAAATACCCATTATTCAATATATTTTCAATCCCCAGTTTAAACTCTAGTCCAGATATAAGAATATAAAGGCCCCCCCCTGGGGCGCCTGGGTGGCGCAGTCGGTTAAGCGTCCGACTTCAGCCAGGTCACGATCTCGCGGTCCGTGGGTTCGAGCCCCGCGTCGGGCTCTGGGCTGATGGCTCAGAGCCTGGAGCCTGTTTCCGATTCTGTGTCTCCCTCTCTCTCTGCCCCTCCCCCGTTCATGCTCTGTCTCTCTCTGTCCAAAATAAATAAACATTGAAAAAAAAAAAATTTTTAAAAAGAATATAAAGGCCCCCAAATACGTTAATGATATTAAAACATCATCATTCACTGACACTTAGAATCACTGAGTGATTCCTGCAGAGAAATCCACAGGAGGAAAAAAACAAACAAACAAACAAACCTTTTCTCAGAGATCATATACTAGATAGTCAAACTGCAGAGGAATACTCTAAGCACGGCTTAAAATGCAAGTGGAATTAAAGCAAATTACTGTTTTACCAACACCTAAACTACTCCTAAATTGCATTATATTATGATTCTAGTACTCCAGAAGGTCCAATGAACAGGATAAGGTAATCCTAATAGGGTGGCATCTTGTGCTGTAAAGTGTTCCATCTTGTCCTGATCCTGATCAATGTATGTATCAATCATTCAGATGAATAAATAGAAAAGCATTGCTACACTTTGCAGAAATAAATAGCATAAACATCAGATGCCACAATTAATATTCAAAATGACCTTAAAGTGGTAAAATAATAAGTCAACATGAACAAGATTAAATCCAATACAACAAATGTAAAAGTAATAGTTTACATTAAAAATTAATCATACAGGGGGCACCTGGGTGGCTCAGTTGGTCAAGCATCTACCTCTTGATTTCGGCTCAGGCCATAATCTCACGGTTCATGGGTTCAAGGCCCCAGTCCTGCATCAGGTCCTGCACTGGCAGTGCAGAACCTACTTGGAATATTCCATCTCTCTGTCTTTCCCCCACTTGCTCTCTCTCACTCTCTCTCAAAATAAACATTAAAAAATTTTTAAAAATTGAACAAAATAAAAATTAATCAGATGGGGCACCTGGGTAGCTCAGTTAAGTGTCCAACTCTTGATTTCAACTCAGGTCATGATCTCATGGTCTAGAGATCGAGCCCCACATCAGGTTCAACACCGGGCATGGAGCCTGCTTAGGGTTCTCTCTTTAAAAACAAGAAAAATGTACCATACAACTACAGGATTGAGCAGACTTTAAGACAGATTGCATCTTGAAGAACAGCTGAAAAATTAGTGTTTAATCTACAGAGAACACTGAAAGAGACACAGAAGAGTAGTCTTTAATTGTGTCAAGTGGGAAAGTAGGACTGAGTGACAAATCACTGGTTGGCTCAGTGACTCAGAGTGGGTGAGATGGCCCAAGTTTTGTCTCTGGCTCTGCCACAAATAGGTTTAAGATTCTGGTCATGTGACTTCAGGGCTCTAAGCCTCATGTCTCTTATCAGAAAAATCGTTAAAATTACAGTACTGACGGCAAAGGGTTCCTGTCGGGTTTAATGAGATAGAGGCCCTCAATTCTGTATCAGCCTTAAAATCCGCTAAAATAAATTGTTACATAGTAAGGAAACACAACTTCAAATACTTCCATTTTGACCTCAGTGTGCATTTTCTAATTGACTAAATTCTTCTTTCCAGCTTATCTGTTAACTCAGGCAAAAGACCCCGCAGGCAAAGCATCCTGTGATGGGGAAATGAAACTATGCTCTCAAACAGTAAGGCCTACTCCGAGCCAGCAAGACTCGCGTGACTGACCCCAAGACAAGGAGGGGCCTGAACTTTCATGCCTCCCAGCAAGTATCCACTAACCTTTGTCCCACATTTGCTTTATATAAACCAGGAAGTAATTTTAGCCCTTTGGAGATAGTCTTCAAGATTCCAGTCCACTGTCTTCGGGCTAATCCTCTATCTTCCTAGTGTTGGCCTCTGCTCTGGACATTGTCAGTGGCGAGTGGCCGAATTTGGTCTGTTTGCGAACCCTGAGACAGGTGTTCTTGTACCCCCACACCCTGGTCACAGCAATATAGGAGAGAATTGTACTTAATAATAAGGATCTATATTTCTCTTACTTTCTTAGTGAGTATCCTCTTTCTGTATGTAATCAAGCAGAGGACATTTTTTTTTTTTTTTTTAAAGAGTCCTATCATGTTTAACAAGTTGTGCTCCAGGCACCTTTGGCTTCAAAATTCTAAATGATAACTTATTTTGCCTGCTGAAAAGATCTGATATACCCACAAACTTGCTAATGTTGTTTGG
This sequence comes from Lynx canadensis, assembly GCF_007474595.2. Lineage (NCBI taxonomy): Eukaryota > Metazoa > Chordata > Mammalia > Carnivora > Felidae > Lynx > Lynx canadensis. The sequence continues at coordinate 52,594,588 of NC_044307.1, read as the reverse complement.
AAGAGGGAGGTGGTTAAGAAAGTGTTTCTTGAGGTGCCTGGGTGGCTCAGTTTGTTGGGCATCAGCTGATTATTGAGTTGGAGTCCTGCATCTATCTCTATGCTGATAGCACAGACCTGCTTGGGAGTCTCTCTCTCCCTGCACCTCCCCCACTCATGCTCTCCCTCTCTCTCTCCACTCTCTCTCTAAATAGAAGAAAGAAAGAAAGAAAGAAAGAAAGAAAGAAAGAAAGAAAGAAAGAGAGGGTGAGGGGGGGGGAGAAAGAAAGAAAGAAAGAAAGAAAGAAAGAAAGAAAGAAAGAATGAGAGAGAGAGGGAGAGAGAGAGAGAGAAAGAAAGAAAGAATGAGAGAGAGAGGGAGAGAGAGAGAGAGAAAGAAAGAAAGAAAGAAAGAGGGAGAGAGAGAGAGAGAGAGAGAGAGAGAAAGAAAGAAAGAAAGAAAGAAAGAAAGAAAGAAAGAAAGAAAGTTTCTTACTCTAGTGTGACAAGGAACTGCCTGCTGTCCTCAGTTTCTCCTGTCAGCCTTCACAGTTCAGCTTCATTTTTTCGAAGTTAAATGAAGAATATTCTACATATCCATTTTCAAATGTCAAACAAACAAAAAGCCAAGAAAGTCAAAAGCTGCCATAGCAGTTTTGATAGCAAGCAAAAATGCTTATATTATGATGCTATATGGATGATAAGCAGGCTATCAAACCATATAAGAACAGAATTATAATTAAAGAAAATTCATCCAAAAGCAAAAATAAAAACACATACATACAAATGATAATGGCTGCCTTGGTGGTTTTATGGGTGATTTTTTAAACCTTCTTTATACTTTTCTGTTCCTATCAAATGTTTATCTATCGATCTATAGTTTTGCTACAGGAAAAAAAAAGGAATTTTTTAAGGGAATTACTCCAATAGTTTTTTTTTACTTTAGAATACCCTCCTCTGTTTCCATTCACTTTCTAAGTTGACTGTCATATGTAATTCAAAACCCTGCACATAAAACAGTCTTACAGCACAACACATGAACAAGTACAGAATATGAGAAACTAAAGCCATATGGTTTCAGGGATCAAAAAGGAAAAAACTTAAATAAAAATAACTCATACACTTAATGAGGTCTGAGTAAGTAGCTCACTGATGTGCCCTGTCGTCCCCAGCTCCCGGCAGCTAGGAACAGAGCTACGGCAAGGAGCTCCCATAGTAATTTCTGCACATATTATCACTTTCCATGCATTATTTAAATGCATTATTCTGTCCTCTTCACTAGACTGTAAGCTCTGTGATGGCTGAGATTATGTGTGGTGAGCACAATTATCAATGCTCACTACATAAGTGTCACATAGCAAGCTAATGATATACTGCTTTAATAACTCAGCATTACAGAAGGAGTTGATTAAACAGGATACGTCAAAAAAATCCTGAAGTATAAATTCTTTTCAATGATCATACCCACATCCTCGCCAACATCTGTTGTTTCCTGAGTTGTTAATTTTAGCCATTCTGACAGGTTTGAGGTGGTATCTCACTATAGTTTTGATTTGTATTTCCCTGATAATGAGCGATGTTGAGCATCTTTTCATGTGTCTGTTTGCCATCTGGATGTCTTATTTGGAAAAGTGTCTATTCATGTCTTCTGCCCATCTCTTCACTGGATTATTTGTTTTATGAGAAAGGGGAACCTTATTGCATTGTTGGTGGGAATGCAAACTGGCTCCGCCACTGTGAGAAAACAGTGTGGAGGTTCCTCAAAAAATTAAAAATAGAACTACCCTATGACCCAGCAATTGCACTACTAGGAATTTATCCAAGGGATACAAAAATGCTGATTTGAATGGGACACAGGCACCCCAATGTTTACAGCAGCACTATCAACAATAGCCGAAATATGGAAAAAGCCTAAATGTCCATCAGCTGATGAATGGATAAAGATGATGTGGTGTGTGTGTATGTACGTATACACGTGTATGTATGTATACGTACATACACACAATGGAATACTACTCGGTGATGAAGAAGAATGAAATCTTGCCACCTGCAACAATGTGGACAGAAATGGAGAGCATTATGCTAAGTGAAATAAGTCAGAGAAAGACAGATATGAGTTCACTCACACGTGGAATTTGAGAAACTAACAAACATAGGGGAAGGGAAGAAAAAATGAGATAAAAACACAGAGGGAGGCAAACCATAAGACTCTTAAATACAGACAGCAAACTGAAGGTTGATGGCAGTAAGTGGCAGGGAGTGGGTTAAATGGGTGACAGGCATTAAGGAGGGCACTGGTTGGGTTGAACACTGGGCATCATATGTAAGAAATGTATCACTGGATTCTACTGAAGCCAAAACTACATTTATATGTTAACTAACTTGAGAGTAAAAAAGAAAAAAAAAATGATAATATCCATGCAGAAATTTTTAACACTGAAGCACATATTTGTTTCAATTAAATGGAGGTTAATTTTTTGATACTACAAAATATTACCTGTTGAAATGGGCTTTTAAAAGAATAATTAGAAACCTAATGAGCACTGTAAAAGTAAATAGATAAATCCATAGATCTCTATTAAGAATAAACATGGGGCGCCTGGATGGCTCAGTCGGTTAAGCGTCCGACTTCGGCTCAGGTCACGATCTCAAAGTCCGTGAGTTCGAGCCCTGCGTCAGGCTCTGGGCTGATGGCTCGGAGCCTGGAGCCTGCTTCCAATTCTGTGTCTCCCTCTCTCTCTCTGCCCCTCCCCCATTCATGCTCTGTCTCTCTCTCTCTGTCTCAAAAATAAACGTTAAAAAAAATTTTTTTTTAAATAAAAAAAAATAAACATAAATACTAATTTCAAATGAGCACTTTGTCAGAAGGAAAGAAATGTTATCAAGTGTCAATTGGGAATTCTGCCTAAGAACTGTATTTTGAGATGTTTAATTATGTTAAAGTCATTATGAAAATAGTTTCTATGTATTTAAATTAATCTTCATGAAATAAAGTTCTAAGTCTTGTTTTTCAACATGAAACAAATTAGCTATAAAGTGGGAGTCATTTCTCCTTTGTTTTTTGTATCAGTTCTGTTATTATATGAACTTATTTCAGCAGAAAGAAAGGATTCACTGGGTGTTTAAACAGGTTATGATTATAGATGTTTGGTATATCATTAAGGTGCAATTAAACTATACATTCCAGAGCAGTGCTGAGAAGTTTAAAAGTCCATATTTTCCAACATGGTAAAACAGAACACTGTGATGCTTAAGTTTATCCAACACATCATCCAGATGAAAACCCAGATTCTCGTTTCAAGAAGCCTATCCATCTCTCTACTCTAAAGGTAGGCAAAACTTGCAACAGCTAAGTGTCTGTTGCTTTTGTTTTCTTTTGTTTTGTTTGTTTCTCCCTTGACAATGCTATAGTACCAGGGGAAATGGTTTTTAATACCGACTACTGTCACTGCCAAAGGTATCAGAAAATCATTGCTGAGATAGCCTCAATGCCGGGTTCTAGGACAGGAGGCGAAGAGTATCTTTCAAATGTCAGCAAGAGTATCTTTCAAATGTGTTCCTACTATCTGGGCTTAGACTTCAGAACTTTACTTATCTGTACCTTCACTGTTCTCTGTCAATATTCTCCACAGAATAATGTCATCCAGTCTTACAGCAGGAAATATTCTGTATCAATTTTCGATGACTCTCGAAAATCTCCAGATGGGACTGCTCTCCTAGGCTCCAGACTCATATATTCCACTGGTTTCTGGACACCTTCCCTGCTATTTAATAGGCTCACTTTTTTACATTAAACATGCCAAGTTAATTCCCATTTCAGGATCTTTGCACTAGTCATTCCAACAGCCTAGAATTCTCTTTCTTTTCATTCCTGTCTTACTCATGTGGTACCTCCTTAGAGTGTCATTCCAGACTACCCATTTTAAAAAGGACCTACCCGGGGTGGGCAAGGGAGGGGTGCTAGGTGGCTCAGTCAGTTAAGTGTCTGACTTCAGCTCAGGTCATGATGTCACAGTTCCTGAGAGCCCAGCGATGGGCTCTGTGCTGACAGCGCGAACCTAGAGCCTGCTTCAGGTTCTGTGTCTCCCTCCCTCTCTACCCCTACCCCTCTCATGCTCCATCTCTCTCCCTCTCCCTCAAAAATGAACATTAAAAAATTTAATTAAAAAAAAAAAGGATCTAACCAAGACTCCTGGGTGGCTCAGTTGGTTGAGCATTCAACTCTTGATTTCAGCTCTTGTGAGGATCTCATACTTCCTGAGTTCAAGCCCCACGCTGGGCTCCACACTGATGGTGTACATGGAGCCTGCTTGGAATTCTCTCTCTCTCTCTGTCTCTCTGCCCTGTGCATGTATGAGTACCTGTGTGCTCTCTCTCAAAATAAATAAACTTAAAAAAATTTTTTTTCAAGACCTACCTTTCAGCTATGCTTAATTCTATTACCTGGTTTTATTTAACTTTTAGCACTTACCATCAGGTAAAATAATCAAGGTGTTTGTTTACTTGCCATTGCCCATATCCCCCTCACCAAAATGGAAGTTCCTGGAAGGCCACCAAGCTGTTGATTCTAATTTATCTGTGCCTGAGTCATATTGGGTATTCCTCATTTGGAGTATCACTGCTGTCATAGATAAGGCCTACTGTCTTACATTCTAAGTATGCTGGGATCTATGATCCATTCTTCCCTCACTTGTAATCAATCACAAAGGTGAAATTACTAGGGATCTATCTATTCCCTCCATCCTCTGCCTCAACAACCCTCCCCACTTTACACCTATCCACAAATCCTATTACCATAGGAAATGGGTTCGGATCTTTTGACCTCAGTTCTGAACCTCTATAGAATATGTAACAAAGATTTGATACATTTAGGTGAGCATGCACACCATGCAGGTTACAAGGGCCCCAAGGAGTGAAATACTCAATGTGTGTCATACGCACTCTTGTCCCACCTTTTGAGTCTACTTGAGACAACAAGAAAGCCAATCTTGGTGCACGCTGACATTACAGAGGGGCAGGTGCTGTAGGAAATCATAAGAAACATGTGCTCCAATGAAAGTGCTCCTATGAAAGTGGCTTTCCAACTACGTGTAACAAAAACAGTGTGCTTCATCTATGCTAAAGTGAAAGTTCACAAACAAAACGTCTGAAGAAAATGTATTTTCCTTATATATGTTGGGAATGGCTATCAAAAGTCAGGGTTCTAAGTATTTAGCAGCAACAACAAAAATCTTGGACTGTTAAAAAGTAGAGGTTTAAAAACAGAAATAATATTGTGGAAACTGCTCAAGTAGACACAAGTTTATTTAGTTAAAATGCCCCCCCCCCAATAAATGTCATAATATATCTAGCTTGGAAAGATTTTAGTTTAATTTGTATAAAGAGCCCTATAGATATATAAAACATGCAAAGCAATCCCAACGTCTAACAATCCTTTATTAGTCTTTTCCTTCAGGATTCCCTTTTAATTAAGCCTGCTTAGATAGCTGTATCACAGTTGAAATGAAGTACTTCTTTTTTATTTTCCCTCAGAAATTCCCCCAAAAAATCAGATTGGAAAACTAGCCCACTCTAGTTCAGACCTTTTACTGTCTTCTTCATTGGCTTCTCTCACTCACACACATGGAAGTTAAGCAAAAAAAGTATAAATAAATAATTTTTTTTTTTTTAAGTGTGTGAAATACTGCTCGATTTGTATAGATGGATTTCTAGGTCCTGTGGATTACTTGTGAACAGCGTTCCCTGCAATCTCCCCTCACAACTGTGCTTGATTCCTCTGACAGTGTTTCTACCCTGGATGACTGTAATGACTGAGTGAAGGTGGGTGTTTATAAAGCTCTAGACCTGAACCAGAAACTGCACCTGGGAGCTCTTCTGTTTTATTCCCACTTGTCCTTCAGGCCCAGGTCAGTGCAACTGTGAGGGAGAAGGGAGAAGAGACTCCAAATAATGGTACCACTATGTTAGGATCTTAAAACCAAAAATAATAATTAGTTTCTTTCACTCCAATAATTAATGTTTTTATCAATCACTTCTATTTGTGATACATGCACACATCTACTTAGGATGTTCATGGGCTCCTGTCCAAACTTTTGTGGACTCATATTTTAGATCCAAACCTTAGAGAGATTTTATGGTCTTTTCTTTTAATATTTCATGTTTTAACTCCTCTGCATGTAAGATTTAACCTGATAAATGGAAGTAGATCTAGTCTACAAACAGAACACAGAATTTAACATATTGGGAAGACCCTATCTTAATAACAGGGTATTGAATCAAGGCTTTGAGTATACACAAGATATGAATGACTTATCAGAGAATACCTTCAGGTATGAGTATACAAGAATTGGCTTAGTATTGCACACATAAACTTTTGCATTAAAGCACATTTTATGTTACTTTCATTGTATATGGACTGATGCTTTTTGCCTGATGTTAGTAGACACAAATTGTAGACATATGCTGTAATTTTAATTTTCATTAGTATTATTTTCCTACTGAGATTTTTTTAAAGTTCATTTATATGTACTGTAGCCCTCTACTTAGTACTTTTGATCTTTGAACCATTCTACACTAGACAATAACTCTCAAAGTAACTTTCCTGTGATAAATCCACTTTTCAATCCATCAATTAACAAATATTTCAACTTACTGCACAATGAGGGTATGGGCATATCAATATCCAGTTTCAATAACATCATTATCCTTCTTTTTTAATGTCTTATTTGTACTCTTACTTGAATACTTTATTGCAACTTTAGTTTTTTTTTTTTTAGTTTTTGGAAAACAGAAAAATGAAAGTCTCGATTTTCGTAAAATGCTTATCTAATAAATTGAGTATAACAAAGGCAAAGATGGAAATTATTGAACACAGCAAATAAGGCCAATATTTAGTTTTAATCAGATGATCATTGTACACATGTTCCATTGTGAAGGAAAATAATATTTTTTAATGTATAAAATGCCAGAAATGACTGTTGAAAAGGGTATCAAACATTTAAAATAGAACTGGCAATTTTATTTAGAATGTACTTTAACTATTAGAGAACAGAATTACCTCCATAATATGTTATTTGACTTAAATACTATTTGAATTTTACAGACTTTTAGAAATAAACAATGTACCAAAATTGGGGCGCATGGGTGGTTCAGTCAGCTGAGTATGTGACTTCAGCTCAGGTCATGATCTCGTGGTTTGTGAGTTCCAGCCCTGCGTTGGACTCTGTGCTTACAGCTCGGAGGCTGGAGCCTGCTTCGGATTCTGTGTCTCCCTCTCTCTCTGCCCCTCCCCTGCTTATGCTCTGTTTTCTGTCTCTCAAAAATAAACATTGAAAGAAAGAAAGAAAGAAAGAAAGAAAGAAAGAAAGAAAGAAAGAAAGAAAGAAAGAAAGAACCTAAATAAAAAAACTGTGCTGCTATTGAAAGGTGACAGCAAGAAATAAAGACAAATAAATGGATGAACAGATGGAGAATTAGACAAACAGAAGTAAGAAATGGGGGAGATGGAAAAAGAAAAGATGAAATGTGGCACAGAGAAAGAAGAGGAGCCAAAGGATGAGAAGGGACGAGGAGAGAAGGGAAGAGAAGACAGAGGAAAAGAAAGTAAAGGAAGAGAAGCACAAAGAAGGAAGAAAGAGGCCAGAAACCATAAGAGCAGACAGAAGATTGGAGGGACAACAAGAGATGAGAAAGGAACAGAAGAAATGAACCTGAAGCCAGGAATCCGTGGCGAACACGGTCAACAGCTCCTTAATCTAAGAACAGCTTAGCTTTATTTCACCCTTCTCTAACAATTCAGAAGTTACATTTATCGAAAAAGATGATCCTTTTAAAACATCTGTAAACAGCTGCTGAAGGAGCCAAAGGAGGCTAAGTAGTCAGAGCCAAGTCCTGTGAAGAACAGAAGCCTTCGCTTGTTTGTGCAGGAAATAAAGGACAGCAGAACATGCCGCTGAGCGACTCTACTACCGCCATTGAGGTGGAAGAGGCCACTTTTCAGGGCTTTGAAAACTGCCTCTTCTTCCCCAAATGAGTAATGCTTATACAATCAGAGAAGCAACTTGATGATAGAGAACTAAAACCCTCTGAAATGATAATCTGACAAAAGAAGTGAAAACAATGAGCTTCCCAGTGATACAATGGGGAGAGATGTTAGGTAACATTATTTTATGGTACCCTCAATAAGAAGCACAGAGAATTTCAGAGCAGGATGGGACAGGCTAGTGGAAAACCTGAGACACCAAGAGAATTTAGGCACTTTGTCCAAAATCATGACGAAGTGGTCTGCTAGTGTTCAGTTTCACAGAGGATTAATGAACATACACAGTGCCTGCTGGAACTTTCAGAGAATAGGAATGAAACACTAAGTGAATGGACTATAATTGTTATTAAGTCCCTTAAATGTCAGCTTCCCAAGATCCAGGAACAGTATCCTGTTACCTTCCTACCCAGAGTGGAACTCACTGCTAGGCACAAAATAGTCAATACATGCATGTTTAATGAACGGATAGAGTATAGGAGCACAAAGTCGTAACCTTTAGGTATCAGGACTGCATAACTTTTGTGTAAACTCTTTAGAATAGGCCACTGCCAGTAACATGGAGATTACACCTGACCCTATGCCAGTTCTCAACAGGCTGACTGTCCCTAACTTACCTTTCCCAGAGATGGGTGCTGTCTACAAATTACTTCATACACAGCTCAAAAGATAAAAGTCATGTGCCTTTAGGGGACATCTAGCCTCACTCCTAAGGACAGTATGAAAAGAAAACGAAATTACAAACTGGGTAGTAATTAGATGTCCCCAGAGGAAAAGGTTCCTCATATCAGACATGATCACACGATTCAAACACTTCCCAACATAGATGTGCCCAATGGGTAAATAACCCTTATATTTGGATCATCTCTCCAATCCAGTCTCATCTTCCTCATAGCATCATAGCTGCTGAAAAACTTCTTTTGCCTCCCTGATCACCCTACCCCTACCTCCTATATATGTTAGCCTCCTGACTCCTTGATAAACCCTTCTTCCCAAACTTGGAGCCAACTTTCTCCCACTCCACCTCCACCCATGCCCCTTGTGAGCTGAGACAGACACCACAGAACAATGCTAATGCCCACTGGCCTACCTCAGTAATAAGGAAGCTCCATCTGAAGGCTCCAGCATGTTTTCTCAGAGAAATGTCAGTGGATTTAATTTGTGATGGAGCTTAGGTGCTACTTGCATAAAATTTAACCCACAATATCTTGAAATCCATAGTTAGAACGCTATTTGGGGGGTGGTGGGGAGAATGTATTCTGACTCTCAAATGATAAACTCACCAACAAAATTCTAAAATACATGCCACTTCCAGATTAGAAATAATTAAATAAACAAAAGTGCATTGCAAAATTAGCAGTAACATTGTGTGGAACAGACTCTGAATTGTGAAACATCCTTGTAGCACTCATATTTTACAAGTTACAGCGGGACAGATATGCAAGCTTACCTAACTAGCTAAACAAGGACAACTTGTAATTTGACAAATAATTAGTTAAATTAAGATTAAGTGGGGCCTTTTCAAAAGCTCTTCTCCAACCTGATTATGGAGAAGAGGACTGCTTTGCTGGGATCATACTTTCGCCACCAGATTCTCAAGACTTAAGCTACAATGTTACATCTCGGAAACTTATTATTGTATAATGGAATGGAATAAGAAACAAAGTAGGTGCAGGGGAAGTCCGGTCAAGAAAACACTCAATGTATAAACAGGGGATATGGTAGCAGGAGGAGATACAACAGAAGGAATAATAAAATTAATTAACCCATCCCAAAAGAGTTTAGTCAGTTATAGTTACAGTAATAATCTCCGAAGAGTAATCACAAAACACATCACTGAGTCAGCACCAGAGGTGTGGTTTGTCTCCTATGCAATCCCTTTCAGCAACTATTCAATAGGTACAGCTTCCCACAATAAATTCTGAGCATCTGTGGTCTAGAATGTGCCAGCTTTTAAAGGTAGGATCCACCCAGCCCCTCAGGCAAGCTGTGCAGGGCGCAGCCAGCAGCCTAAATAGGCGTGTCCACCACGTGTGCCCTAAACCCAAAAGCCAGGGGGTGGAATTTGAAACTGGAAGGTGTGGGGACTGTCACCATTCTGGGAATTGCAGGAAGACAGGGAAAAAAACAAACATAACAAAGACAGACCCCCAACCCTGACTCTATCCTGTTTCACAGCATTCTTATTTAATTATTTTGAAAAACGAAATAAAAAAAATTTTTTTTAAGTAACTTTCTCTTCTAAGGCCCTCCCTTTTATCGCTGTAGCCTTGTCCTATCTCTTGTCGGGACTGATTCAGCCTCAGTCATGGATTTCCCTGGGGCTCTTGCATTGGTTGGGGATGAGAAAGGGAAAGAGGGGAGGTGTCTGCCAGTGACCTGGCAAAATGTGTGGGAATCTGGAAATGAGTTGCTGGCCATCTTGGTCTACAGCCTTGACTTCCTGTCGCCAGCATGGCTTTTTCTCAGTGTTCTGGCCTCCTGAGCTCTCATCTCCACTTCTGGGTCGAGACCCTAGAACCAAGAACCTCATCACTCCATGCATGATCAGCATGGTATCCTGTGTCCCCACACCCTCCTCCCTACAAAGCACCCCGTCTCTTTACACACGAACGCAGAAGCTTGAACATACAGGCACTTTGCCTCCTCACACACCTTATTATATAGGTGACAATTCCCCCAACGTGTCACAGAGAAGAGGCCTAAAGTCTCCAAGTACCTTTCCAGAAACAAACTCCTCTCCCTCTAGAGCAGTGGTTCTCAAAATCCGGTATGTACCAGAATCACCTAGCCAGCGAACCAAGGACCGAGACCCACACTCAGGCCGGCCGACTCGAGGTTGGGAAGCACAGGTCTGGACTAATTCGGGGGAAGAGGCGGATTGGATACAAACAAGAAACGAGATTCGGTCAAGAACAACCTTCCCTTCCAGTTGCAAACCCCAGGGGAGATCGAAAGAACACTCTGGCCCTTCTTCAGCCTACGCCCCCCCCACCGCACCCCTGCCCCCGGCCCGACCACGTCCCCCCCTTTACTTCCTCCCACGAGGCGCTTCCCAGACCCCCGCCACCGCTTCCCCCCCGGGGTCCGCCGCCAGCTCGGACAGCAGCGGGGGAAACAGACCCCGCGTCCACGGTGGGCGGCGCCTGTCCCCGGGGACACCCGAGCCCACACCCCGCCGGAGACAACTTTTCAAACTTCCCGACGCACTCTCACCTACACGCGAATGAGAGAAAGTACACCCAACAGAGGAGACCGAAATGCCGATCCGCGCGGGCTCCCCAGGGGAGCTCCCCTCCCCTCCCCCTGCCGGGCGGGCCCGCGGTGGGTGCAGCCTGGGGACCCCGCCGCCCCCGCCCGCCCGGGCCGCGGAGGGCAGCCCGGAGCCCCACTTACGGCCAGGAGCGCCCCCGAGCCGCGCGCAGCAGTGCCCGCCGCCGAACGTTTGCCTCCCAGGAAGCGGCGAGGCGGAGGGAGGGAGGGGAGGGGAGGGGAGGGGAGTTACCTGCCGCGCGTCAGGTCGGCGGAGGGAAGCGGGATCCGGCCCCGACCGCGCCTCCCCGGCCTGGGTGCACAGCTAAGTGAGCGCGGGCGGGCTGACCAGTTGCAACAAGTCCCGAGTCGTGTCACGCCAAACCCCGCGCTGCCAGAAAGCGCCTCGGAACCTGTCTGAACTCAGAAACCCAACCCTCCACCCGCCAAGTACAAAGTCTTCCTTCCCCTCCGCCCTCCGGGCTCTCGGGAGATGGCGAGTCCCGACACCTGGAGACCCCAGAGGACCCCCCCCCCCCCCCGCGCTTACCTGGGAAGGGTGGGCCTCGGGAGAGCGGGTTGAGCTCTCACCCGCCCCCCCCTGCGTCCTAGGCTCTGGAATGCGGGGGGTTGGGAGGGGGAGGTTGAAGGGGCCGCAGGGTTGGGGGGGGAGGGGAGGGTTGCACCGCCCTCGGGAGAGCGGGGTGGACGGGACCTGCAGTAGATAATTCCAATCAGTCCAGCAATGCGGGCCCCTACCCAACCGCCTGAGTGTTTCCAGGCTTGGAAAAGACCAGGAGGTGGAAAGGCGGTAGAAACGGTACTTGTGCAGGTACCTTTTTGTGTGAAAGAGCAGTTTTAAACATCATCAAAGATTGGGCATCCACTCTGGACTGTTGTGGTTGCTGACTTGAGATGAAAAGATATTCTTTAAAATAGGAATACCTGCGTGAAAAGCAGGTCACTCTAGGAGCAAGGTTAGGGGAATAGAGGCATTATAATTTGGTTTCAACACAAAATAATTACAGCAATTATTAATAATTTAAATAAAATTTATTTTAAAAATTTGTCTACAGCTCCGTAAATCTGTTAGGAATGTTTCTGGTGATTGTATAACCATATAGTCTTCAAAGTATAGCCACTTGCAGCAAACGTTAAAAATGCAGCCTAGTACGGGAAAAATGAAACTTAGGGTCATAATAAGCACATTTTAAGCTTTTGGCATGATATGTAAATTATCATAAAATGGAATTGACCTTAAAAATGACTTTTATGGATATTTTGCCCTGAATAAAACACTTGGGGAAAATGTGAAACTATTGGGATTTGAGTTAGGTCTTGATTGATGAGTAAGTAGACTTAGACTGGAGGATGAGATTCACATATTCTAGATGCTGAAGCAGCAGGGAGCAAAGGACTAAGTCAGAAAGTAAAAGCAAGTTCCAAGACAGAACAAAAGTAGGCTTCCAGATTGTGATATCTGTGATTTATAGTTTGTTTTTTTCCACAGTATCTAGAGAATTATCTTGGTTTTTATATATGTGACTTTTGTCTTCTGTTCCTGTAATTTACATGTCTAACTTTTTAATATATATTTTTTAATTTTTATAATGTCTATTTATTTTTGAGAGAGAGAGAGAGAGAGTGCAAGCAGGGGAGGAGAAGAGAGAGGGAGACACAGAATCTGAAGCAGGCTCCAGGCTCTGAGCTGTCAGCACAGAGCCCGACTCTGGGCCCCAACTCACAAACTGCAAGATCATGACCTGAGCTGAAGTCAGATGCTTAACTGACTGAGCCACCCAAGCACCCCAATATTTTTGCAATCCTGGTCTTCATTTCTGATACACAATCATCCGACTCACTCAATTCATGTTATCTGTGTGGTATTTCACTTACTGGTTTGCTTTCTCAATGTGCAAAAATAATTCTGAATGTTTCTTATGAGCATTTGGGACTGCATTCATAAATATACACTTACTTAAAAATAGCAAGAATGTTTAGACCACATAAGTTACAATGGGCCCATAGGAAATCTAATTTTGTTAAGATTTTAATTCATACATAAATCAAGTGAAATCTCAAAGAAGGATATCTACTAGAGTGTTAATTATTAAATAGCTAATGAAAGAGAGGAAAGTGTAAGTGGAGAGGGAGAATCTATTAAAGGTACTAGGCTAAAGCCTTTCTGCCCTTAGAGGGATGGAAGATGTAAAATTGACCTGACCCTTAAGGAGCCTAAGCCAGGTGAAGAGGGGACACAGGCTCAGGGAAAGGGAGCTAATAGCACAAGCCAGTGTGAGGAACTAGAAGTGGAAAGCACGTAGGTCTTTATTTAACAGGTAAGAGGAAGAAATGGTAAACTGCTTACATCATTAAGGATTGCTGATGGCTTCACAGAACTGTTGGAATTTGAACTGAATAATGACAAAAGCGAGTATCAATAGACTAAGCTTGTGTCCCTTCAAGACTTTTATTTTTTTTTATTTTTTTTAATGTTTATTTCTTTTTTTTTTTTAATTTTTTTTTTTAACGTTTATTTATTTATTTTTGAGACAGAGAGAGACAGAGCATGAACAGGGGAGGGTCAGCGAGAGGGAGACACAGAATCTGAAACAGGCTCCGGGCTCTGAGCTGTCAGCACAGGGGCCCGATGTGGGGCTCGAACTCACGGACCGCGAGATCGTGACCTGAGCCGAAGTCGGCGCTCAACCGACTGAGCCACCCAGGCGCCCCAATGTTTATTTCTTTTTGAGAGAGAGAGAGAGAGCGTGAGTGGGGAGGGGGCAGAAAGAGAGAGGGAGACACAGAATCCAAAGCAGGCTTCAGGCTCTGAGCTGTCAGCACAGAGCCCGACGTGGGGCTCGAAGTCACAAACTGTGAGATCATGACCTGAGAAGTCGGAGGCTTAACCGACTGAGACACCCAGGCGCCTCCCTTCAAGACTTTTAAAAAATACGTATTTTAATGCAGTTTAAGACAAGGCTTCAAGGCAGATAAAGCCACCCCTAACAGAAAGAATGTCACCTATAACAATAACTAACTAGGGGAACCTGGGTGGCTCAGTAGGTTAGTCATCAGACTCTCAATTTTGGCCCAGATCGTGATCTCACGGTTTGTGAGTTTGAAGCCCTTGAAAGCCCCGTGTGAGCCCCATGACCATGTGTGGGTTTGAGCCCCGCACTGACAGTGCAGGCCTGCTTGGGATTCTCTCCCTCTATCTGTCTCTCTCTGTCTCTCTGCCTCTCTCTCTCTCTCTTCCAAAAAAACACACACAGAGTAATAAACTAGATGTGTTTATCAAAAACATTTTTCCTGGGCGCCTGGATGGCTCAGTCGGCTGAGTGTCAGACTCAGGCTCAGGTCATGATCTCATGGTTAGTGAGTTCAAGCTCCTCCTCCGTCAGGCTCTGCGCTGGCAGCCCAGAGCCTGTTTGAGATGTCTTTCTCCCTGTCTCTATGCCCCTCCCCTGCTCGTGCTCTCGCTCTCTCTCAAAAATAAATAGACATTTAAGAAGAAACACAACATTTCCCCCATGTACTTTGAGGGAAGTTAGGAAGTAAAATTACTAATAGTGTTGGCAAAACCTACTACTGGCTGAATCATCACATTAGTTTCATAGTCTTGTTTCTTGAGATAGGCCTGGATTGCGATGTATTTTCCTCTCAGGACTGCCTTCGCTGCATCCCAAAGCGTTTGGATTGTTGTATTTTCATTTTCATTTGTTTCCATATATTTTTTAATTTCTTCTCTGATTGCCTGGTTGACCCACTCATTCTTTAGTAGGGTGTTCTTTAACCTCCATGCTTTTGGAGGTTTTCCAGACTTTTCCTGTGGTTGATTTCAAGCTTCATAGCATTGTGGTCTGAAAGTATGCATGGTATAACTTCAATTCTTATGTATACTTATGAGGGGCTGTTTTGTGACCCAGTATATGATCTATCTTGGAGAATGTTCCATGTGCACTCGAGAAGAAAGTATATTCTGTTGCTTTGGGATGCAGAGTTCTAAATATATCTGTCAAGTCCATCTGATCCAATGTGTCATTCAGGGCCCTTGTTTCTTTATTGACCGTGTGTCTAGATGATCTATCCATTTCTGTAAGTGGAGTGTTAAAGTCCCCTGCAATTACCACATTCTTATCAATAAGGTTGCTTATGTTTATGAGTAATTGTTTTATGTATTTGGGGGCTCTGGTATTCTCATAGTCTTAAGACATTTCATGTTAAGACTGCTGTGAAAACTATTGACTTTATAATCATTTCATATATCTGCCACATGTAAATTGTTACACAAGGTATTATGTAAGTTTTACTAGTTCAACACATAGAGCGTTTTCTATAGGAAAGTCATTGTGCCAGGCACTAGGCAGAGGATAAAAAGATTAATAAAGCATAGTAGATGTAACTAGGATTCATCCATGTTTATCTGAATTCTTGAGTGTGCTTATGGTGTGTGTCAAGACAGAACAATTTAAACTCAATTTAAAGTCTACAAAGGTGTAATTTTTTTTTTTTTAAGTTCAAAAAGATGTTACAGTAGTTGTGAAAAAGAGGTGTGGAAAAAATATAATTAAATACAATTAGATGTATAAGTTAATAATTATTTTCCATCACTGAATTCCTTTAGAATGAATGAAAAATGCATTTATTTTTATTTTTGAGACAGAGAGTGTGAGCTGGGGAGCCACAGAGAGGGGTGAGGATAGAAGATCCAAAGCAGGTTCTATGTTGACAGCAGTGAGCCTGATGTGGGGCTTGAACCGATAAACTGGGAGATCACAACCTGAGCTGAAGTCAGATGCTGAACCAACTGAGCCACCCAGGTGCCCAGAAAAATACATTTTTATACTTTGTACTTTCTCCACTCTTCAAAATCATTATGTAGTACTATGTAGTTGTTTGTTTGTTTTTTTTTTAATCTGTAAGTATCTAAAATGTTAGATCATTGTAACAAATTATTTCAGGGAATGGGGTAGAGAAATAAAATGACAAAACAGGAGAAAACCATGGTCCTCTCTAATAGGTAAACTCATTAGATCCTATCCTCGCATGAAGACATTCCTTCTTTTCTTTCTTTTTTCAGCAGATCAAATATATGAAAAGACGTATAAGGTTGTTTGCATTTTCCATAACACACACACAGGGGTTTTTAAAATATTGCCAGTATTACTGGTAAAATGCATAGTCATGCAATTAAGTGGAGGGACAGAATATGAAGTAATGCTAATAGAAGACATTTGATATAAAGTACTGATTATTGTAATTATTCAATGTTTTAAATATTCATTATTAGTCTTTTTTTTTTTTTTTGGTCAGTATTTGCTAAAACATAGGAACATTGTCCAATTTAAATATGTTTTAAATTACTTCTCCTAAAAAGTCATGAGCTATATGTCATTGTTATGGATGAATAGGAATGCCATATTCAGAGGTATTTATTTGATCATGGCAATGTGTAACAGTCATTATCACCAAAATTACTAACACAATCACAGGCATCCATCGTTATCCTATGTTGTATAAATTGTGTAGAAATACATCAGCAGTGATCATTCTAGGTGTCCTTAGAGGCAATATTTACCCGCACTAGATTTCACAGAGGTCAACTGAGGTCTGCAATATAAATTGTACTTTTGTAATTAAAAGAAAAAGAGAATGAGAGAGAGAGAGAGGAGAGGGAGAATCAGTGAACTGCCAATTCCATCTGCCTTTTCCGGAAGGTCTAATTGGCAGATGTCTGCAACTCTGTATCACTGATGTCTCCCAGATATAGCAGGTTTATTTGCACTTCATGCCTTTGTCTACCCCTGCTCAGCGGGTCTCTAGCCTGTGATGCCCCCTTGCTCCTTTCTGCCTCTTTGTAGGATAGCCATCACTCAAGACTCTCCTCTATTCCATCGTTTCTAACCTTAGCTTTGCTGGTGTGGGCTCCTTAAAATGCTTAAGCTTTAATCCCTTTTCTACTTTGCTACCAAAGATATGTGACCTTTTAACATCCCTACTATTGTCTTTGTTTTTTTGTTTTGTTTGTTTGCTTTTTGTTTTGTTCTGTTTTGTTTTGTTTTCTGGGCTGTTATCTTCTGGTATAATTTAGTCTTCCCTCTGTCTTGTCTTGTCTTCCAATCAGATCAGTAGTTCTTGGTAGAAGAGATACCAACCCATAGGGGACATTTGGAAAACGCTATAATGATTCAGGGCTCTACAAGAACTTGGTGGATGAGGTCTGGAATAATATATGTCCTATAATATGTCCTTCACAATGGAAAATTACCCCATGTCTTGTACAAATAACAGCTGTCCTGCTGGACATAATGAAGGTGAAAATGCCATTAATAATTACCTAAGACTAGCTAAGACTAGGACTTCTCTTTTTGCATACAAATACAAGACTTTTTTTTTTTTTTTGCACAATTTGAACATATATTGAATCCTAGGAATCCAATTACACTATATTTTTTAATTTAGACATTTTCTCTTTCCTTTCTTTAAATCACAGTACTAATGGAACTGCATCAGAGTTACCAATAAAACTCATCCATCTCCTGATGTAGGAGACTGTACGTCAAGCCCTGACAACTTCATGTTTTCTGTCTTAGTTGTGTGTGGATATTTATATACTAAAACAAAGAGCATGTTTTGTAAATTGCTTATACTTATAATAATTAGGCATGACATCACTTTTTAAAAATATGTACATAGGTTATTTTATCAAGAAATTTCATTCTGTTTCACTATAATAAGGGGACATTGACCTTGTTAACCTAATTTGTTCAGAATCATAGAGGGGCATTGGGGTCTGAGTGGTGAGAACCACAGAAACAGATTATATGCCCTTTTATGGGAGAAGCAGGACAGAAAGGAGGGGTTAGCCAAGTAGAAGACTAGGATTCACCGAAGAATCTCTCTGTACCATGCATGGTATCCTAGATTCTAATATATACCTGGTACTTGACAGGGCCAGCATAGTGATGGCATAGAACTGCTAAGTGATAAAAGAATGAATCGTTCAAAAATATAAAACATTTACTGAATGATAACAACTAAGTCCTTCACATGGATATTCATGCAAGGTCTGGCCTGCTACTCTGCTTCCACAGGGCATCTCCTCCCCTCCTCCCCCACCCCCCTCTACCCACCATTTTCTTTCTTTTCTTTTCTTTTCTTTTCTTTTCTTTTCTTTTCTTTTTCTTTTTTTTTTTCTTTTTTTTTTTCTTTTTTTTTTTCTTTTTCTCTTTTCTTTTTCTTTTCTTTTTTCTTTCTTTTCTTTCTTTTCTTTTCTTTTCTTTTCTTTCTTTTTCTCTTTCTTTTTCCTTTCTTTTCTTTCTTTTTTTCTTTTCTTTCTTTTTTCTTTCTTTTTTCTCTCTTTTCTTTTCTTTTCTTTTTCTTTCCTTTCCTTTCCTTTTCCTTTTCCTCTCCTTTTCTTTCCTTTCCTTTTCTTTTTTTCCTTTTCCTTTCCTTTTTTAAGTTTATTTATTTTGAAGAGAGAGAGCGAGAGAAAGATAGACAGTGCGAGTGGCAGAGGGCAGAGAGATGGAGAGAGCCATAACCCCCCAGGCAGGGTCTGCACTGTCCAAAGCAGAGTAGTGGGTCTCGAACTCGTGAACCATGAATCATTCCAGAGCCAAAAGGAAGACTTGGACACTTAACGCTGAACCCCCGGTGCCCCATACACTTGGTATTTTTCTGAGATCTAGCCCTATCACCCTTTTCAGTTAATTTGTTTCACAAACAGATTCTCTTCCTCAGGGCATTTGCAAATGATCTTTCTTTCTTTTGCCTGAAACTATCTTGACCCTGCTCCCCTTCTTTTTCTTTGAGGAACTTATTCTGTAAACTTTCCTGTTTTGTTTGTTTAAAAATATTTTTTTTCTTTTACTCATCAATATCACTTCATGGAAATCCCCTGTGTCAAAAGGTAATACGCCAATTAGTTTTTTTTTGTGGGTTTAAATTATCCTTTTGTAGGATATCTATTCTATATGCGGCATTCCCCTATTTATTAGAATTTTATGTTGATGATATTTTTTTCTATTTTTTACAATGTTGAACTAAATTTCTTATATATTAAAAAGAAAAAAAAATCTATTGAGCTCCTCCTTCAGAGTTAAATGATGCTTTCATCCAAGGAATTGCCTTCTGCTTTTCATGCCAGATGAGTTCTAGTTTTATAAAATTTCATGTTCCTTTCTTCCTAAAAACTATCAAACTTAGGGGCTCTTGGGGGATCAGTCAGTTAAGCGCTGACTTCAACTTCGGTCATTGATTTTGCGGCTTGTGGTTCCATCCTTTTTAGTCTCTGTGCTGATAGTTCAGAGCCTGGAGCCTGCTTTGGATTCTGTGTCTCCCTTTCTTTCTGCCCCTCCCCACTCACACTCTGTCTCCCTCTCTCAAAAATAAACAAAAACACTAAACATTTTTAAAAAACTATCAAAATTGGGACACCTGGGTAGGGTAGCTCAGTCGGTAAGCGCCGACTTCAGCTCAGGTCATGATCTCACAGTCTGTGGTTCGAGCCCCACATCAGGCTCTGAGCTGATAGCTCGAGCCTGGAGCCCATTAGGATTCTGTCTCCCCCCTCTCTCTGCCCCTCCCCCACTCCACGCTCTGTCTCTCTTCTCCTTTAAAAATAAACATCAAAATTTTTTGAAAAAAACTATCAAAATTATAATTGTAGGTTTATTTATGCAAAGCCTGACTTCTCTTGTTCCCAGAGAACCCCCACTAATTCCCAGAGAAGCATCCATCTGTTTCCCATCGTCATGTACCCC